>NW_020653854.1:23846552-23978867 GCF_003589595.1 Hyposmocoma kahamanoa
TACACCTATTCGTGCTGGTATAAAGTCAGCATACCCGTGACGTCATGCACCGCCGAGCTACCAGTGTATTTACTAGTTACTTGACTTGTATCCATATATATTACCATGTTAAAAAATGAAAAGCTGCTACCTACTACCAACACTGCCCCAAGAGAGCACGCAACGTTTAATTTTTGATTTATTTTTAATGATTATACAAGGTATAAATACGTTTTTAGTGTATAAACAATAATTTTCTATATTATTATATTCAATAAATATTATTTCAAGAACCAGTATGCCAGGGGCTGGTATAAAAATATTCTGTATGGTATGGATGGCACGCACGCAACAACGCAACCAACATTATTTCGCACTGGCAGCCTTACCGACAGACGACACGGCAGCCATCTTGAATAAAATTCGTGATTGGCTTAGAGTGTCTGTCCAAATAAAAAGTGCAAAGAAATTATCAGACGTGCTTTAAAAATAAATTCATAATAAAAATTGTGGTAATTTATAAGCACATAATTACTATGTTGTGGTTGTTTTAAAGCTACTTTGTAATTTAAAAAGATCACCAATAAAACAAATCAGCTGTTATCCGTCAATCGAGATCGATGTCAACAAAATTACATAATTTTGTTTAGAAAAACAGTGCAGTCTCCTTTTTTGAGTGTCAATTTTTTAGTTGGTAAAATGCAGATTCACTCAAATGTTTTCTTGGTCAAATTGATAAAGTAAATGTGTTCAACAAAGGCTCATAACATTGGCGATTTATTTGTGATTTTTTGTATAATGTAGTCCGCAATATTATTTAGTTATGGATAAAAACAATGTAATAGAGTGCGGTGGATTTTTTTTTGTTCATAATTTTGATTCGGGGAACCTCGGACACGTAGAGCGGGTGCCCACAGAACTAATTGGTAAGTAGTGGTCATATGTTTTTATTCAGGAATTCAAGGTCCAAAGTTGAAATGTTTCCTCTGATATGTGCCAACGCCATGGCCTTTTCGGGGTTCCGAGGCGTCATTACTATCGTTCTTTAGTATTTAGGTCTTAAATAGCAGTGCTAATAAGATTATTTACTTGCAGGACCGTGGCCGTCTGCTGTTGGTAATTATTTTCATTTACTTATTCTGACTTCTTGGTGAGAGGAACTGGTGATTCGTGTGCATGCCCGAGTGTTGTCCTTTTTGCATATTTACTAATAAACAGACTACGAAGGGTAGATTTTTCACCGCAATCTTTAGACTAATATGTCACACACAACGGTTTGCCATGAATGATGGGTAATATGGATAGTTACGAAAAGAAGACTTCTTATTTCCATGTTTTATAACAAAAATGTGTATGTATATACAAATGTTCCTGATAATTTAAGTCAAATCAAGCTTTGAGTGAATATGGCTCTGTTTGACATGATGATTCCGCCAATGTCAGGGTAAGACTCAGTGCTATTATGAAAGGTTTGTGCATGGGTTTGAAAGTTTCTTTACTTATATTAATTGGAATAAAACATGTGGTCGGTATGAAGCAATTAATTGCTGGTTACAGTTTTATGTTATTAGGTTCTAGGAATTTATACAATGTAACTAGTAGTATAATAAATGTTTACTTGCTTTTACACCAAAACCAATGTAGTTCATTTTCTGGTTTATTACACGGAGCTATATTTGAAATGTGCCAGATTTTATAAAGAATGACACTGTGAGTTTTCTCTTTGTTAAAATAACCATGTTTACCATGACTCAGGTGATAGGGTGCTGCCCCATTGTGATGAAAGGTAGAAATAAATGAGTCGTTGGTTGGTGAATTACTGATAGACTGATGTATTATATTTTGTGAAACTTATTTATGTTATATGATACATATTCTTACTGCTATCCTTTGCTTGCATTAAGACGCGCCTGAATGTCGGAATTGGGTTCGACATTCTGGCATGTCTGGTGGCTGCTACACGTGTAAGGATTCTAGTACAATACACAATTCCACAGCTTTGCTCCCCAGAATAACTTCGTATTATTTTATACCGTCTTTTACATTCTTCTCTTCTTTTTGCTTATTGACAATGCCCGTTTAGGTATTTGACAAGTATTGAGTTTTCGACTTAGTTATTATAATTAAATTGTAAAAATAATTTAAAAATTGTGCTGGCCATTGGAAATGTTCAGTTAAAGTACAAGTTCTACATTAATTAGGTGTTTTTGAGATAGGCCCTTGTTCTAGAAAGCCATAGAGGGTTCATATCAATTACATTACTTATATATACTTGTAGTATTTGAATATACATTCATCATAATCTAAGCTGCATCCATACTGGTCTTATCATCTCACAAAGAAATTTGACTTTTGTGTAATATTATTCTTTTACTTTCATACTAACTTATTATTATTACGATTAAAATGGCTTCACTCTGGGCCTATGCGACCCCTCATCACTGCGAGCATTGACTGATCTATTGTGATCACCCTAATTATAGCTCGGAGCCAAGGCCAACAGTATTAAAGAACTGAAGGACTTTCCTGGATCCAATAGTTTTTATGTCCTCTGGGTGTGGCTTGTGCCTACCCAGCATGGAACTTCGTACGCCCATTAGAGGGCAGCACTGGGTGAGAAGATGCACAGGAGTTTCATGCGCCTCATGGCAGAATCTACATTCTCTGTTTTCTTGTTCAAGCTACAACGCCCCATTAAGGATCTAGTCAGCATCCTTAGGCCATTCCTGTGACAGAACTTCCTGACAGTGTTTGGCACCGAAGGCTTTTGAATAATCAAGACCTTTAGTCTGCAGCCACACCATGTGTGTGCTCCCGTTCTGCAGAGTGAGCTTTGCCAGGCTATGTGCTATCCCTGTAAAGGGCTCAGGACCAAAGAAGACCTCCCTACCACCAACCTTTCCCAATTCATCTAACTTACTATTTCATAAATTTAGAGTTTAGGATTAGACCCCACTGTATGTCTCTATGCTACTGCACCAAATCCGTACTAAACCTGTATATTATGATTGGTTTCATCAGCACCCTGCATCATATTCCGATTTATATTACTACTATAATATTTTAACTTTCAATTAAGTACTACTTAAACGAAAAAGTAGAATATCTTTTGACAAAATTTAACGAATTTTTTCTCTCCTTGCTCACCTTACACAATTTCTGCAGTTATACTTGGGTCAGTAGGTCACAGACATGGTAGTTCAATACCTGAAGTCCTATCATAATATATACATAATTTGTTGAATCTTACTAATATAACAAGTCATTATGCTATTGTATTAAAGTTGTGGTATGGTAATTAAAACCTGGAAATGCTAATATAATTATCAAACCATCATTTGATGACAAGTGTCTCTAGTGTATGTGCATAAATTCCAATCATGTACACTAAGCCTTATACATTTTCGTGTATTTTACATGCAATAAAATATACAATACATCTTGTAATAACATATAGGCAAATTATAAGTCCAAATTTCCTATTTTCTTTACATACTTCTGCCTTTCACATACGTCCTATAATACGTCCTCATCGTTTCCTTGTAAACGTACTATTAAACTGTGTCTTGTAACCTAAGTACGTCCCCTGGACACTGCGCACAATACATACTATGTCTTAATTAAAATATGATTCGAATTATTTTTCCGGATTTAAATCGCGTATATTTTGTTTTTTTTTTTTTCAAACGAACCAACGTTGTGGGCTGTTTACAGGTCCCATGTAACCTGAAGCTATACCTGGGACCTGAAACCAACAATATACTATATTGAGTTTATAGTATACTGTAGTTTCATTTCCTATGTGTAATAATCGTGAAAACCTAAGAACTCGGAAAAAAAGGCATTTTGACCTCATTTAATTAAAATACAATCATCAGCACTAACCAGAAGCCGCGAAAGTATTTGAAATATCAATTACAAAATTCATTTTTCGGGGTTGGAAACCTGACAGCTTTGTTAACTTTGGCCATACAAATTATGGAGGAGCATCCCCCCCCCCCCCATAATTTCCTTCATTCTTATGATACAAGTGATAATCTAATCATATCTTAGCACATACAGCCTGACTTCAGCCTCTGCCGGGTATATCTCTTCTAATCTCATCCAGGTTCGCCCCGCAATACTTGCAATATACCCGAGATACGAAATATACTTGCGAGATACCCGACCTTCCTATATCCAGACCAATGTCGTCTGCCCATCTCGCCGCTGGACGCCCGACGTTCCTGTATCCAGACCTTGGACGCTACTCAGTTATCGCCTTAGTCCGTCTGTCTGTAATCTTGTCTCCGCATTAGGTGTCCTGCCCAGCTCCACAGCTTCGTGATGCGATATCCCACGTCCTTTAACTTTATTCGGTTTCGCATCTGGACATTGGTAACACAGTCTATAAGCTTGATACCGAGCATGGCACACTCATGGTTCTCTGTGCAACTCTCATCCTATACACAGCCTCCTGCGTGAGCGTCCATGTCTCGGCACCGTAAGTTATGGTAGGCGTAGGTAGGTAGGTATAGACGGGTCTTCAGACATTGTGGAATTTTTACTGACTTAAGAATGTCGTTAAACTTGCCAAGTGGGAATTAGTTGTAAAAATTGCACACAATGCCAATAATAGTCAATAATCCTGGGAATTGAATTTGCATCCTTCGGGCAGAAATGTTTGTTAGCACTACAGACGGTAAGCATTACTGCATGCCGGTTTTGAAGGGTGCTGGTGAAATTAAGGCACATGGGACTTTTCAACTTCTGTCTCAGGTTGATGGGCGCAGAAACAATGCACTTCAGATCTTTACGATTTAAAGCATAATAATAATAATAATAATTCTTTATTTCGGACCATAAAATATCCACAGTATGTTTGTAAAAGAACTTATATCAAGGTTAGTAATAATCAGTGCAACTTAATTATATTTCAAACTGGGCTACCCCCTTAACTTGCACTATCCAATGTTTCAGGATAGGACAATCATACCTTCCAGCTATAGCATTTAGAATGCTGTTAGTACTGAGCCTCACGCGACTCATCAGCGAGACAATCTTTTTGCGCATGGTGGCCTGGAAGCTGCCCTTGTGAGCCACCGCAAACATACCCGCTTCACTACACCAGCTTGGCAGTTCCATCAGCATTCTAAACGCTTTATTATATTGCACACACTTTTGAGGGCGTTTTTTTTTTGTTTAAAGTTATAATGATAGAATAGACATACTTAAAATACATGTTACTTCTGAAATCGGAACAATTGAAAACCCAGTTCGAATAAATTCTGACCCGATAGTACGAGACAGCGCTATTTAAAGAGTGATGCGATCTGAAATAGAGGAAAGGTTAGATAACAAGCCGCGGCTAGATTCCTACGGGGTACAGCGGAGCATGTCAAAAAGTAGGTCGTTAGATGACGACAGATTTGCTGTTTAAGAATGCGCAATAATGACGTTAGGCATGCTGCCTTGATATTACTGTGTGACAAATTAGATTGTTCACCTTGCACAATGGAAAGAAAATGTTCTCCTTTCTTTAATTCAAATCCATACAATTTAAAAATTCCCATAACACGTACTTTAATATTGCCCGTAGCCAGTGAGAACACTGATCTACCTGAATAAGAAATTAATAACAAAATATTGCTTTCAGTACCGTCGAACATAGTAGCGACAAACAAGGCATTGTTAAATGAGACACCGGACTATGAGTTCAATTTGTGGACGCGACCTGATTGCGCTGGCACCGAGTTCGAGAATGGCAACCGTACGTGGTTCTACTTCGGCGTACAAGCCAGTGACGCTAATATACTGGTACGTAACACATCAACATTGAATCTAATGGAAATAAAGTGTTGTTTCGGATCTAAGAGCGGTTATATACACACGGTGACTTTTAGCAGCGACACAAACGCGCTATTGCGTCGCTACACTTGGGATTCATAGGCGATTGTATCGGTACACTTAGGACACATACGCCATTGCATCGATGCAAGCGACGCATTAGTATCGCTCCTAAAAATCGCTTCTTGTAACCAGTCAAAATCGCATATATTTGTTTTTTTTCATACAAACGAATTTTTCGGGCATACAGGTCCCATGCACAAGTTTACAGGGGGTCTATGTACTCCCGTTCTCCATTCGATATTCGACCGAAACAATTATTGTGAAATAAGTAAAACTAAAGTAAATAAGTAGAACTAGAGTAGACCCTCAGGTTCCATTCCGTCATGTCTGATTGATATATCTACGCGATCTAAATCCGAAAAAGTGCTTGAATAAACAACCTTCGAGACATCTTTTTGTTGAAGTTATTTTTCAACTTGGTGGAAAGTGCGGACCGACTGGGAAAACGGTTGCTTATCAGAAGTCGAGGTGAATTGCTCTCATTCCTTTGACGTCATGTATCTATGATTTCTTAGTTACGTAAATTGTAATAGCATTATACCTTATACAATACCTTTCGTTGATGGCGACGGAAATCATTTTGACGAGACCTGCATATGGAAGAACGTTTGTAACCTCTCGGACTTTGGATTAAATTAACTCTATCGTGTAGAGGAGGGAGAGCTGTACTCAGCAATGGGACATACAATGCCTTGACAATTTTACTGTTGAGATTATTGACTCGATACAAGTCATCGATAAGCGAGATGATCGAGTCTTTCCAAAAGGATAAGAGCCAGCGCAAACCGACAGACCAAGTAGCAGAGGATATAAAATTTATCAATGTATACTATTGCAATTGAAATAGATGCAATGCTCTGATACCGACCTCGGAGTATCGCAACGCATTTCTGTCTGCGGTATTGAAGAGTACACTCGAGAATATCATGACGGGAGTCGACGGCAATTTGATCGAAGCCCGTATGCGACGAAACCCACCTGTTAAGCTTCGGAGTCGCGGCAAACGGGAAGGAACGGACGCTGCCATACACTGGCGGGCGCTGACGTTCCTCATCTGTGTGTGCTGACGGGTACAAGATTCTCTTCGATGCTCTTCGCTCTCCTCGCTCTCTTCGCTCTGAAACCAGCCTAAGGGCTGGTGGGCTGGTTTGAGAGCTGTGCGGATTTGACTGCGGACCGTCCGCGCGGAGCACCGGTGCGGAGTAACAACAAGTGTGGCGTTAGAACATAGATTTACAATTGCGCGGATTGGTCAGCACGGAACACGCTCCGCGTGAACTTCTCAGGAGTCACCCGTGCGTTCATTGTAGGTGACCGTCTTCCGCGAATATCCGCACTAAATAAAATAAAAAATTCGATTCAGAGCACTGCGGTTTCAACGCATGCGGGTGGCACGCAGGCGGACAGTCCTTACGAACCGTACGCACAGCTGCGAAACCAGCCTTAGTAGTTGAAAATAAAACAACATTGCACGACTTGATAGAAGAAGATTTAACTAATGATTAACGCAAGCTGATAATGAATAAAATATTAATTTCTAGACGAATGTCCAAAAAATACTACACTCAATAGCGTGATCCTGTAGAGTTTTCCTTTATTACACTGGTACGTTTCAAAATTCTACTAGAAACAATAACAAGACTGTCCCCCGTAAACACGTCATATCCACCATAACTATGAACATATTTGGACTCAATTTTATAATCAATTTTTTTTTATTAGGTACGACTTAACCTGATAAACCTGAACAAGCAGGGTAAAATGTACAACCAGGGCATGGCGCCCGTGACGCGCACGCTTCCTGGAAGACCTCAGTGGGAGAGGATACGAGATCGCCCTATACACTCGGTAAATATACAATGGAATGAAATCAATTCATATCCCAAACTATCACGTCTATTACCTATTACGCTCTCACACCAGCTTAACCTAACGATCTAACTTTAAAGTCAGCCTTAACTTTCTGTGTCTACTGTAGAACAAATACCACCTAAATTCCCGTTTTGACATGATTATAAAATTAATAGAACTTTCGAATTCAGAAATAGTAAAATACTTTTCGAAATATATAGGATTTCAAGTTTCACTCAAAGTTAGACTGGCTAACTGGTAATTACGGACGCTTTATTAAATTAAGTTCATCCATTAAAGTCTCTTTTCATCTTGACAAGTGGACCTAAAAGTCATTGATATGTTTTAGACCCCATTAATAAACCGACCTCCAAATCATGACTCAAGAGAGTTTCAGCCTATTCATCTTAATTATCTCAATGTTATCACCGCACTAGATTTTCGAAATTGCCTTACCTATCATCTGTACCATCTATTATAGTGACAGTAGACGGATGGTTAAGCCATAAGTTGAACTATTTAATTAACTGGTAAAGTTGACTCTAGGTGTCTACTAACTCCACTGAGGCTGAGATTTGTAAAACGAACTTTGACTTTGACTAAGCAGAAATGGCGAACAAAGCAAATTTTAATATGTACAAAACGTACTACAAAGTTCATTTTGCACATACGTACTTTGTAGGGTAAATTAAAGTATTTTTTTACATTTTTTCTTTCTTAAACGCTGGCTAAGTACGTTTTGTAAATACAAAAAATAACGTTCTTAGCTAGCCATTTTTGCTTAGTCAAAATTAAAGTTCGTTTTATGAATATCAGTCTAAAGGTGCTTTTCCACAGGCGAGGCGAGACGAGAATTGAAATCCCACCTCGCCGGTGAAAAACCACCTTTACTCCTTCCGGTAAAAAGGACCAAAATAAGTCGCATTAAAAGGTGCAGGTGTCAATGACTGCACTACTCTTTTTGTTCCCCGTAGGGTAAAACTGTGCCCTCGTTCCAGACCGACGACAATACGTTCACGTTGAGCTTCAAATACCGCACCTCGGACAACACCAAGGCGACGACTTTCTTCGCCTTTACGTATCCGTTTTCATTCGCCGAGCTACAGATTGCGCTTAATACAATCGACTTAAAGATGCTTCCGCTGCCACCACCGCTGAGTCCTGATGATATTTATTATTATCGAGAATGTATCGTCTATTCTCTTGAAGGTAAGACTAGTTTGTATATAATTTTAACTTAACTTGTGCTGACGATAATATTCTATGGATATCTCACTTTTAGTATCATCGACACGAGTCCATAATGCCCAATTGGGCCAAAAGCTACGCTGAGTTGGGAAAGGTTGTAACAATCCTATTTTTAGTACGATAGATACGGGGCCATGAAGCCCAATAATGTCAAAAGCTAAGATTGTTTGAGAGAATTGTTACAATACTATTTTTAGTACGATCGCTACGGGTCCATGAAGCCCAATTGGGTCAAAAGCTAAAATTAATTAGGAGGACTGTTACAATACCGGCGATTCTTAAGGGCACATGAACCCAATTTGAATTGATTTGATTAGTTGGGAGAGTAATTACAGCCTCTGGAATATGTATCGATTCTTCAATATGTGACTACTGATCTCATAAACAAGGTTTATTTATAAATATTTCTGGAGTTTTTTAATATTCATTCTACAAGTAAATTTATGACTAAGGGAATCACTATTTATCGACTCGGAAGCGCATTAAGCCGGTGAGAACCGCCGGAAAACGACGTTGTACGTTTCGCGTCAGTTCCAGGAGCGGAAGCGAAACGCGTAACGGCTTTTTCGTTCTTACTGTACGGACATGACGCTTTTTCTGATCAGCTCTATGATAAGATTTCCGGTTGATATTAAAAAATTTACATTCACAAGATTTAAAATTATAATGACACAAAAACTTTATACCAAAGGTTATTATTATGCAGCGTCTGCGTATTTGGATGAAACCCGTGACGGTGACTCACGTTTAGTTCTTGCAGGCAGTCTCGAGCCATGACGTTTGAAATAAATATTGTAAATGATAAATGTGTACAAATGTATATTCACAAACAGCAACCCCTAGAGTTTCCTGCTCATTCTTCTCAGGGGAATCTGTCTGGCGAATGAGGGCTCCCGTACATTTCTACATAAGTTTTGTTTATAATATTTTTTTTTATATAATGTCATGTGACGGGACGAACAAGTCGTGCGCCTGCAGGTAATCTACACGCCTGTCATAACGGTTGCAGTGCCACTCAGAGCTTTAAACCGCAAAAATCTGAGGGGCACTGCTACTGCGCCCGTCACCCTGAGACATAAGTTAACAAATCCCATGTGCCTATAACTCCACCAGCACCCTTACCCTTGAAAACCGGAACACAGTAATGCTGACATTACTACTTGGCGGCAGCACTTAGGGTATACGAGAAGGGCACTATAAACTGTGCAAGCAAACCTGCACAGCCGTCGTCTAGACCGCTACTAAGATGGGTAGCCGAACGTGTTCATCCCTACAGCTACCACAAACCCCGGCGAATCCATACCCAAGTCTGGGTCCACCAGAGACGCCCGTGACGGCGTATCACTGGCGGAGGGTTTGATCCCGACACTCGCTGTACATAGGTCTTAACGGTAACCAGCACCAGCCCCGAAACTCCATATCTACCGACCCGAGAGATAGTATTACGAATGGGCAGTGGAGTTTAATCAATATAACACTTTCAAGTGTAATGCTTACCTATGAAATAAAGATTGAGTTTGAGTTTGAAATTTGCTCAAGCCGTTTCCGCGTTTATAAGTGTGATGAGATGACACCCTGCACCAACAGTAAAGGGGAATTGAAATAACTTCACAGGTTTGTAGGTAGTTCACGAACCCATAATAGTTCCAACATTTGAATTGTATGTGGAAAAGAATGGATGGGTAAAATAGCTGTGAACATTTATCGTCACGCACCCTGGCATGTCGCGAGACATTTGCGATATTTATTTTGTGTTAAACCAGTCTATAAACTGGGTTATTACTTCCCGTATTTAACCTATATTGTGGGAACTATTTTGTATAGAAGAAAACTTCCTTGTTAACATCAAAAATGTTTAACAAAGTTTAAATTGAAAAAAAAATAAATGTGTCAGATAACCATACCAATTATATACAGGATGTCCGGTAAAGAATGGATAAGCTTGAAAGTACAGCTTATGAACGTTAAAAACATATATATCCCATGTAGTACCTAAGATATATATTTTTTTCTTTAAATTTAATTATTTTCACCATATTTTACGTTTTTGTACTACAAACGACTACAAGTTAATCAATTCTTTCAGTTTTTTAGTGTCATAATATTCTACATTTACTGTGCTACTAGATAAGCAGTAAATAGTATGACTAACTAGGGCACTTTAATTTAAAAAAAAGTTTTATTTTATTTTTCAGTGCAAATTTTTTTATTTCACTTTAAGCATCTTTGATCTCTCAAAGTGGAAACAGCCGAGACACTGAAGTCCAGTTGTGGAACCTAAAAATAATTATATATAGTCAGGTAAAATAAAAGAAACATACTTTATTTTGAGTCAAGTGTTTTGAGCTCAAGGAAGAATAGGCGTGAAGAGGCATATTGTAGGCAGGCAGGGTGGAGGTGGCTAGTGCAGTGAGGGTTTCATCGCTGCACTAGGTTCCTTCGCGTTTGGATACCACTTTCCACTTAACATCAAGTGGAGTGGAGTCATTTGCCTGTCATGTATATAAAAAAAAAAAGGTAGTCTTATAAAAATTTTGAAGTACACTAAACTTGCCTTTGTTTATCAACTTTCCATATTTTAACAATCATTACGCTAAATTCAATACTTAGGATGTATTTGCCGAAAACGTGCAAATTGTGCTGACATTTCTCTTCCCCCAAAAGATGGGGCTAGAGTTATAGTCATCGTATTTCCTATAAAATTATCTAGTGTACTGTCAAATTTGTTTATTCCGCCTATTGAATTTGGAGCATCGTAGCGACATCTGTTTAAAATCGTTTAAACTAATTTGTTTGTTTTATAGACCGAGAGACTACAGTGCTAAACTTTTTAGATATGAGTTAAGAATTCAAGTCCCTCTTCCCCCGGTGTTCCTCTTACCCCACCTGACCCTACGGCAAAACTCGTTGGATTCCTGGATAGTTTCACTTCGTAATTATTTACATGAAATCTGTATCCAATTATGTAAATAACTTTTTCCGTCAATATTGTAAATTACGTCTATTCGTGAATTGAAATTGTATTTCAGCATTACTCCGGTATTGGGTTTTCTTATTATTTATAATTAAGAACTCTCTTAACACTTTTAAGAGCTTTAATAATTTTAATGTAGCTCTTTAATAAATAATGAACACTCTTCAACTAGTTTGCTATAATTATTAATACAAAGATCGAACACTCAGAAAAAATACCGTTGTTGTCCGAAAAAAGTCGTTGAAAAACCAAATACAAAGGCACAACGCAAGCACATAGAAAAATTCGTGAGGTCCGCTGGTTCGTTCCGTTGCTTAATTGGTATAGCGTCTGGCATGGTAAGCTAGAAGAAGTCGGTTCGAATCCGGCCGGATCGAAGGAATTTTTTCTGAGTGTTCGATCTTTATATTAATAATTATAACAAACTAGTGGACTAATTTCACAAAAAATAATTGAATATCCATTCAATAAATTTTAAATTCTTCAACTATTTTATTTCAATATGGCATAACTACAGATAACTGACTACAAATTACACTTAGAATTATTACATAGTGTAATATCATAAATTTGACATCTAATTAAAATTGTAATAACAAGAAAAATATGAAAAAAAATTGACATTAGTTTAACATTTAAAAAATTGAAATAAAAATATTTGTGCTTCTTTTACATAAATCTGTGCAAATTTAGTGATTACTGTTTTTTTAAACTACACTTTTCATTGACATTATTATTTATTTGTAGGTAATTGTTTGTTTGTTCCGCTTAGGTCGGCGAGTAGACCTACTAACGATAACATCGCATCACGGCATCACCACCGAACGGGAAGAGAGGCTCAGGAACCTGTTCCCCGACAACCAGGAAAGACCTTTGAAGTTTCAAAATAAGAAGGTAAGTTTACACGGACCTATTTACATATCGACTGTGAACTGGCAATGCTACTGTGAAATGGCTGTCTCAATTGATTTCACTTTTTAATACCATTTTACTATTTCATACTCCGCAGCGTTGCAAGAAATTCCATTGTTTTTAATAAAATGTATAATAAAAATATTTAAAAACTATGTATTTTTATTTATTAAACCAGATGCTATATAAATGACGCAAAGAAGTTGTTTCTTCACCTATAAAATTGAAAAAATTGAGATAGTACCGGTTGCCAGTTCATAGTCGATATTTCATTTAAGGGAGTCTTAACTTGACTTAATTGTGAAATCGGCTTGAGCGGTCAGAAAAACCTTTATGTTCATGTGCGTTGCACATTTTGTTTCCGTTCAGACTGCCACGACGCGAAAAGTATAACGTCTTTTTCGTTCCTATTTCAAATACGTAAAACTTTTTCTGACCAGCTTAGGGCGCGTTCTCATTATGTCCTAACATTTTATATTTATCGTTGGACGACTGTCGTGTCTAGCCTATTCCCATTATCACGACTATCTGCCGTGACTGTGTCGTGGATGTATATTTTATCGTATAACGACTGTTGTATCTAACTATTCCCACTACATCCTGACGACAATTTATCGATTCAAGGCAGCCGCCTTGTCGTTTGTACGACAGAATCGTTTGAAGTTGTGATTATCTGTCGTCACATTTTCATCGTAATATTTTATTTATCACTGTAGTTCTAGCTCTTCCCATTGTCACTACAATCTGTCGTCGCAACGACAAAAAGTCGTGAACGACAGTTCACCATTTCTGGTGAAAGTACAGGCACATGGGACATATCAACTTATGTCTCAGGGTGACGGGCGCAGTGGCAGTGCAGATCTTTGCGATTTAAAGCTCTGATTTAAAACACTGCAATTGTTATGGACAGGCGTGTAGCTTACCATCAGGCGCAAGACTTGTTCGTCCCTTCACTTGATATTATAAAAAATACGAGACACGATACTTTAAAGTGCACGGTTATCTGTCGTCACGACATAATGGTAACGCGCCCTTAATGCGATACCGTGTAAAGTGTGGTGATTCCCTTAGACAAGTTGCCTTCGTTGTTATGTCTGCATAACAGTGTAGTTAACTTTTTAAGTAAGCACTGAGTCGCCCTTGGGTAGTCAGTTGTCAAGCTTGTTTTTGAGGGCATTACGGCATAATGGGATAGTAGAATAATAACAAGTATGATAACTCCATATTATTCGTCGCAGCTCGGCTTGTATATGTGCGTGCCAAGGGTGCTCTAGCGTTGCACATCACGGGTCGTGACAACGCGCATTTCATTATTATGCGAAATGTGCGTTCAAGCCGCGCTGTTATTGGGTACGGAGTTACCCTACTGGTTCTAATTCTACTATGGTGTATGCGTGTAAGGTAGACGCGGAGAAATTCATTGCACGACATTTAAACATTTACCTTTAGAAATAAAATATGGTCTTTTACCGTAAAATAACCTCATAATTCCCCTGACGTATTTATTATAGAACACGGGAGAGAAAATTTAAAATATGTCTAATAACAATCGAGTGAAATTGATTTCTCGTAGATGAGCGTAGTAAAAAGTGAAAATATTGCAGAACGTTGTTTTTTTTTTCATCATCAATCGTTATCATTTAAAAAAACAAATTGAATTCGTATTTTTAAAATCCGATTGTCCGTGTGATTGAAATATTTCAAAACATCTATTTGGGCCTCACTTCACCTTAACGGAAATACCAGAAACAGCATCCAATTTATTGCTAAAGAAGTTGTGTGCTGCTGGCCGTAGAACAAGTTTCACCTGGTGACCACATCATGGTTCAATGTGACAATTTAAAATTGAAACCAAACATAATGTAGAAAATGCGTGCGAAGTATTGCCATAATTCGCCTTAATGAGCTTCGTTGTGTTCCATTGTTTGCTCCCTAACTGGCCAAGTCGAAAATTAACCCCACATTCAACACGAAATCGTGTCTAACGACACTAATGGTTTTAAGTCAGCTGGGCATAGTCATCTATAATTTCTATCCATTCTTCTCGTTTCTTACATTATGAATGAGTTTCGAGAACCGTTAATTTACTTCAGGAATTTAAATATAGCGAATAGGTATCGACATAAGCAACTAACACTATGCTAACTCAAATTTTGTCGGTTTTGCGAATTAAGTGCCAAATTATTCAGCTAATTTAAACTAAATTCAGAATTGAAAAATAAATAATACAAAAAGTAATTAGCATATTTTTTTTATAATATATGAAGAAAAATCATTAATATGTATTTGTTTAAAAATTAAAAAGTTATCGCATGTGTAAAGTTGCAAATTTTAAGTTACCGTAGTGTTAACTGCTGGTGTCGATATCGAACGTCACACTGAAAAAAATATTCAATCTACCAAGTGGAGCTTGACTCAAAACATCTGTCTATCCAATATTCTTTGTCTGCATTCCACCAGTAAAAAGATTATATCATGGACCCTTTAGGGCGCAATAAGTAGAAGGGAAGAGAGTAAAGGTGCTTTTCCACCGGCGAGGCGAGACGAGGATTGAAATTTGTATTTATGGTGCATTTTCGGTAGAAATGCTCGAGATTGACGAGGATGGGCGAGGCGAAAATTTAAATATCTGTTGATGAAATGTTGAACGATATTGCTGCCTACATAGAGTATTATACTCTGCAACGGAAACACGATTTGCAAAATTTATTTTCAAGCACTTTGCCTAAGTTAACCTCCTAAGACCCAGCAAACTACAATGGGAAAAGCGCTAAACGCTGAATATATATGTACTAAATATAACATGCTCAAGCAAGTACGCCCTCAGTTTTGAATGAATAACTTTATTACATTAGGTGTTTACGTGGTCATAAGAATACAGTTTACAACCGCATATTTTAGGCGGCCGATTGTTTACCTGTGCACATAAATAGACAATTAATTTAGTGTTTAAGAGGGAGCAGAGGAAAAATTCCTAATCTTCGATTTGATTTTAGAGGGGTATATCGACTTTAAAGTTAAAAATAAAATATTGTATGCGTAACTACACGATATATTCAAGCATAGACACTAATCAGAAACATAAAACAATAAAGTTTCCTCGATAGATAAAAATCACGAAATGACCTCTAATTTTCACATTTTTTCGATTCATCCTCGAAATGCTACAGGTTATTAGGACAAAAATTAGATAATTAATTATATTTATGCATGATCGAGAACTGTCACTACTGATTTTTTTAATCCCTTTAGTTTTAGAGTTATTCCGCTAAAACGAATTTGGTACTTTTAATGCGCAAAATTCAACATCTCCTGTTGCATGTCACGCGAACTTCAGGCATATATTTGTTTCGCAAATTTGGGCGGAGCCAACGTCAAAACTTTTTTGGCATGACCTCCAAATTTTACAAGAAAATCGCTGTATTGAATATGTACTTTATAATTTATATATACCATTTGTTTATATCAACAACTAAATAGAACACGTACAGTATACGATATACATTTTTCAAATGGATTTTGTTTTGTTTGTAAAAAAATAAATTCTGAAATAAAACCAGGGCCCCTGCCGCTTGACCCAACCAAAATGAATTAGTATGGGAAAAATTTGTATTCGACCTGCGGTCGTATCGACTCTTAGGCAAGAACTAAACTTTCAGTTTACTTTATAATGAAGTACTATGTGGTTAAAATACCAGTTTCCCTTTCAGGTGATCTTCATATCAGCTCGCGTACACCCAGGCGAAACCCCATCCAGCTTCGTGTTCAACGGCTTTTTAAACTTGTTGCTGAATCGCCACGATCCCATTGCCATACAACTGCGAAGGCTCTATGTGTTCAAAATGATCCCGTTCCTAAATCCCGACGGGGTCGCCAGAGGGCACTACAGGACGGATACAAGAGGAGTCAATTTGAACAGAGTCTATTTGAATCCGTCTTTTTTGTTACATCCTACAGTTTACGCTTCAAGAGCTTTGATACGGTGAGTGACATACAAATATATACGTATAATAATACGTCACGCCGCGCCGGTTGTCTGCTGCCAACCGAGAGATTACTTTGACTTTCATGTCTAAGTTATGTACTTTGGTGAATATTTACTAGCAATACCTCGCTTCGTTCGTGAGGTCTGTTAACTCGTTCCGTACTCAGTTGGGAAAGCAATAGCCCCGATTTGGGAAAAAGTCCCTGGTTCGAGTCCAGCCGGATTGAAGTAATGTTTCTGTTTTTATTTCCGTGAAAACTTGAGTTAATTGGCAACCGTTATTAGTGCAAAGCACAACGGGAAGTGAGCGTGCCAACAGCTCCGGTACCTATCCTGAAAATAGGGAGGATATTATACGTGCACCCGGGGCGTCTCACCCAAGTTCAAGGCTTTTTGAGAACCGGATGAAGTCTGTATAAATGGGCTGGACCCGGATTCTAAGCTATTCGATTTTTAATCCAATCGTTCGATTGGATATCGTTCTCGAATCGAAGGGCGCTTTCCGAGCTATTCCTTGGGCCTTACCATGAACTCTTACGACAAAAAAGCGAGATGGTGATATACACTTTATGTAGCGCTGTCTCACAACGATTCATTATAGGTCCTAAACTGAATCGTAATAACAGTTCATGGTAAGTCCACCTGGGTACCATCAGGGTAAGCTACACACCAATCTGTCCATAACAGGTGCAGTGCCTGAGTCGCAAAGATCTGAGGCTCTCCCACTGCACCCGTCACCCTGAGACATAAGTTGACAAGTCCCATGTGCCTGTACTTTCACCAGCAACCTTACCCTTCAAAACCGGAACGCAGTAATGCTAATACTGCAGGCAGTACTTCCCTGGACGAACTCTTTCACGACACTTTATCTGATAGCAGTGGTCAGTGGGAAGAGAGGAGTCTCGTAACAATAGTATATGACACAAACACCCGTACAAGCGCTTGAAAGCAACTGAATAAAATACTTTCGTGTGGCCCCAAACCGAATTTCAGTCTAACGTAAACTACGAGACTCAAAAAACGCGACTCACAACTAGAGATGGGAAAAACTGCTTATTTTTCAAACGTTTAAACGTGCTATTTTTAAAAAAGTTTGCTTTTGAAACGCTTTTCACTTAAACGTTTTTTAGTATGAAGCTTACAAAATCGTTTAGTAAAACGTTTAAGCGCATTGACTGTTACGTTAAAAAAGCTTGCAACGTTGTTTTGATAGCGTAAAGAAGAATAGACCACTAAAGGTTTTAAGATAAGTAAGTTTATTTGTAAAACACGAATTTTAATTTTATTTATAAAATCATTATTCACATTGACAAATTAATTTTTTTAGTAAACATAGATGGCAGGACTTGAAACATAAGCACGTTGTTAACGCTTACGCTTGAAAAGCGTGCTTACGTGCTTATTTTAAAAAGCAAACCTTTATAAGTGCTTTTCGTTTAAACGCCCACCTCTACTCACAAGTCACAAAATTACGCTCGTCTAGCCTTACCCTAATTGCGAAATATAACAACGCCGTAATTACGTGGCTGATTTTGCATAACGCTGTTCATTGACAGGTACTACCACCACGGCTGTGAAGTAGACGACGTAAGCGAAGATAGCAAGAGCTTCATGTCTCGGAGTATTCAGAACATCAGCACGAATTCTGACGTAAGTATCCGCTATACTTATTGATATTTTCGCGTATGTATATAAAAAAGTTACCGTTGCTGAGTCTACGGGTCGAAGCCTTCTTGTTCCTGTCCAACATGTATAAGGTCCGATGATAGTAATATATCATCACCTCATACGTATAATACATTATAAAAACAATTTCCAGATCTTGGAGAGAAAAAAGAAAAACTCCGGAACAAATGCGTTTGCAAAAGCAACAGAGTTATACAAGCGACCGTCAAAAAATCGATCTATCACGAACATTAAAAACACCGACAACATGTTGAAGAAGGACGCTAAGAAGGAAGAGCCCAAGGTCAACACCGAAGCCACTAATCTCGCTGAACAGGTACTTGGAACCTGTTATCAAGACTTTTTATTGATAGCATTAATATTCTCTAATACATTTCGTGTGACGTCGAAAGATTTTTTTTATGATACCAAATGACGTGATAAACGGTCGTGCTCCTGGTGGTAAGCGATACGCCTGTCCATAACAGTTGTTGTGCCGCTCATAGGTTTAAATCGCAAAGATCTGAGGGGCACCGCCGCTGCAACTTTTGGTAAAATTACAGACACATGAGACTTGTCAACTTGGGCCTCGGGGTCTTTTTTTATTTTCTTTTTTATTTAGATGTTTGAGATTTATAGTGGCAAACATTGACTTACAATTATATGAACGTCGGGTCCGCGCTAAAAAGTGTCCGCACTTGTAAGGCGCTAAAATCGTATACAGAGCGTCAAACTCCGCTTTAGTCCTCATTTGTTCTACTGACAGCGCGATACTGCGATGACATTACAATTTAAATTTCAAATAGGTTGACTTGGGACATTTTTTTCGTGGTTTTTGTATTAGACCCGTCGTCCATTTATTTGTAAGTCAATGGTGGCAAAGGCATAATTTGAAGTCTTATGTGCCTCTAATTACTGCCTGAGTGGCTAAACGGCTACCATGCTGGTCTGCTACGCAGAGGTCTTTGATAGGATTCCCGGGCCGGGAAAAATATTTGTATGACCTATATTTACCTCCCTCGTGAATTTGGATGTAATTTGTGGTGGTCTATGTATACGTCCATGGCATCCGTGATACAGGGTTTCCGTAGTGCGGGACTATGAGCATGGATTAACTTAACTTTCAAGACCGAAACGCCGTAATGCTCACATACTAGTATTTCTGCCGAATATTACTGCGTTCCGATCGGCATCACAGACATATGGCACCAGAAAATTAAATATTCCATGTTACCTCTCCGGATTCAATTAACCGATAATCAACCAGATAGAGCAGCAGAGTCACGGTACATGGGTTTTATTAACACGATAAGCTTAAGCCGATGCGTTAACACAAGTATAGGCAACGCAATTACTACATTAAATGTACCAACTCGGTTTGCGATAAAACGTAATTTATTTGATGTGCAATAACATTTTAAACCAGATATTTTGAACCACAGACAATATCATGTAGGGCCCTGCCAGAGGATTAAAAAAAGAAAATGTGTATGGGCCACCTTATTCCATACATACATAATGGTACTAAACTTGCAAAGAAATGGCAAAAGGATAATGGTATACGTAAAATATTTGCTGTCCGCTAACTAATAAAATAAATATAAGTGACAAAATATTTTTTTCTGATATCAAAAGAAACCATAATCAATTTCAATTTTGAAAACTGTGAAAATTGAAATTGTTTAATGATATTACAGCTGTGCATCGTTAGGTTAAGTTCCGATAATTGCCTCCGTGGCCGAACGGTTACCATGCCGGACTGCCACGCAGAGTTCCCAGGTTCGATTCCCGGGCCGGGAGAAATATTTGTATGGCCTACATTTATTTCTCTCGTGAGTTTGGGTGTAATTTGTGGTTGTCTATGTGTGTGTCCATGGCACCCGCGACACAGGGTTTCCCTAGTGCGGGGCTATGTTGACTGTGAGCGTTATTGTTATTATTATTATTATTATGATAAGTCGAACACGTTAACTAATTTTAACTGTATTTTAATTTTTTGTTGAATTGATATTCAATTATTTTTTGTGAAATTACTCCACTAGTTTGTTATAATTATTAATACAAAGATCGAACACTCAGAAAAAATTCATTCGATCCGGCCGGATTCGAACCGACGTCTTCTAGCTTACCATGGCAGACGCTATACCAACTAAGCCACGGAACGAATAATTTTTACTGTTTATTGCTGTATCTTAATTTTAACTGTTTTTAAAATATGATTTTGTGATCTATTTAAAATGGATATTTGACCATTTGTCACTTAGCCGCGTTTTTGTTAATGGACGGCAGATATACAGATATTATGGTTGCAAATCTTTCCTTGATGTAGTGTATCGGCGGCAGTTGGTAATAATAAAGTGAGTGAGACGGGTGTGGCGATACAAGTTAGCAGATTGGGACGAAATGCGCCGTTTCTTTGCGTCATATCCCTGGCAGGCGTGCTTTACTTCAGGACACTCTTCGAACTGTGCTGATGCTGTAGTCGAGATCTTGCGTTTGGGTATGGAGTATTACATACCATACTCTGATGTACCTAATAGACCCCAAGCTCGTCTATGGTTTAACGCTGATTGTAGTTTTGCTGAAGTACATAAACAGTCCGCGTAACAAGCTTGGGCAAATACTCGACTACGCAAAGCTCCGAGTACGCAGAATTTGAAGAAAGCTTTTAATAAGGATGCCAAGAAGTGTAAAAGCATGTTACGGGGTCAAGCTTGCCTCGTATCCAGCAGGCGGCAAATCCTTTTGGTCCCTGGCCAAAGCGGTCGAATCTAACTTTTGTCGCCCATCTTTGCCACCTCTGCTGAGGGCGGATGGCTCGCTGGCTCATACTGCGGAAGAGAAGGCGAATCTCTTTGCCTCACTCTTTGTAGAGAGCTCGCGTCTGAATGCCGCAGTGAACCTACTTTACGTCAGGCTGGCTGTAGTTCGCTTACGCCAAAAAGAGGTACTTAGTACTTAGAACTTAGAAGTACTTAGAACTCTGCGAAATCTAGACGTGAATAAAGCTAAAGGGCCTGATGGAATTCCAGCAATAGTCCTGCGTAACTGTGCTCCTGAGTTGTCTCCTGTTCTCACACGCCTGTACCACCTCTCACTTGAGACTGGTGTAGTTCCCAGGTCGTGGAAACTTGCAAACGTGCAACCTGTGCCAAAAAAGGGAAGTAGAGTAAGTGACTGGGATAGGTCTATAGTTGACAGGGTCAACCCTGTCAACAGTCACTTACATACTCTGCTAGACTATGGAACGTGTACTCAACAACCGTTTCCTATCGTACCTTGAAGACAACGACCTCCTCAGTGATCGCCAGTACGGATTCCGACGAGGGCGATCTGCTGGGGATCTTCTTGTAGGTTTCTTCTAGCGAGGCTATAGAAAAGCAAGGCGAAGCACTTGTAGTGTCTTTGGACATTTCTAAAACCTTTGACAGAGTCAGGGGGTCTACTCTCGATCTCCGTCCGACATCCGTGCGAAACAATTACTGTCAAATAAGTAATATTCGACAAAATTAAAAGACAAGTATCCAGTATGAAGCTTCATTCGCATCACGCGTCTTTTAATTTGATCAAGTATTGCTTATTTCGCAGTAATTGTTTCGGACGGATGTCGGACGGAGATCGAAAGTAGACCCCGTGACACGCAAGCCTTTTAAGTAAGCTTCCCTCTTATGGGCTTCCCATTGACCTTTGCAATTGGATCTCGGATTTCTTGAGCGAACGTTCGATTTGAGTGGTCTTAGAAGGCTACTCTTCCGAACATATGGTGATAAATGAGTTCCTCAGGGTTCCGTACTGTCTGCAACTCTCTTTCTGCTGCATATCAATGATATGTTAATGATGACAACACAGTTGTAGATAGGTACTTGACCAATGAAAGGGTCAGTGGAGAGGAAATCCAGTCCTGTCGAGAGTCCGTGGTTAGCCGTTTAGATTTGACACTCCAGGCAGTCTCCGATTGGGACAATGCCAATCTTGTCAAATTTAACGCTACCAAAACGCAGGCGTGTCTATTCTCCACAAAACGTAGTCCCTTTGAGCTGACTCCGACTTTTCGTGATATAACCATACCGATAGCCGACTGTCTCCAGCTGCTTGGAATGGACCTGTCGTCCAATTTGAACTTCGGCAGATACATTGAATCCATGGCTAAAAATGCAGCAAGGAAGCTTGGGATCTTTTCCAGGGTGAGGTAGTTTCGATGTCCGACAGAGAACACAGGCGGAGACTGATAAACAGCACTATGCTGAGGCTTCGTCGTTTTATCACTCATGGCTCATAATTTATTTGTACATAATATCGTGTGATTTGTGTTTTTATTTTATTTAATTTACTTTGTTCCGAACCCAAAGTAAGTAACTAAAGTACTTGTGTTATGGAAATTGGAAACAACGACGGTTCCACAAACACCCAGACCCGAAACAATATAGAAAGGTTAGTTGTTCTACATTGTCCCGGCCAGAATTCGAATCCGGGACCTCAGAGATGGCGATGAATTACAGCGTACCTTTACAGCTACCAAAAGACTAACAGACGAACTTGTGGAGTATTGTCACATTTCTATGCCAATTGACCTGACCGATGTAAGAATTTAGTACCAGTCGTGTCACTTACCACCAGCCACACTTGTTCGTCCCGCGTTACTTGGTGTCATAGAAAATAGTTCGAATTTTCATTACGCCGAAAACCGAATTATAACGAAACCGTTGCTCTTTCAGGATATGTTGGATGATATGATCGCAAAGATACGATTAGATTCGGTTAGGTTAGGTTAAGTTAGGTTTAAAATAAAAAACCTTTTCCTCTCCTAATTACTTTCGGAGTTATGAAAGAAGTCTCGTTCGGAGTCTGGAAAGTGTCATTTCGGACTACTGATATATACATTGGTAAATCAAATTAAGAAATAGTTTTTCATATTAAATGGAACTTTATCATCACATATCATTATGTTAGGCGTTTCGCGCAAGTCAGGCGTACATGGCTGGAGCGTATTAATAGCACATAGTGTCGGATAGAGACATAGAGACGGTAAATAAGAAATTACTAACGAGGGTCTATTAGAAGCCCGAAACTGAGTGCTTTAATAACCCGAGTTTTGAATTTTTTTACCGTCCGTGACACATACAATATTTTTCACACTTGCGAGGAAATAAACACGATATTTGTTTTTTGTATGAATTAGAATAGTTTGGGATAGGTTACCCTTAATTTTATTACGTACGCATTTTCCCTAAAATGATATATTTAGAAATACGTCACTTTATTATTGCAGGTGTGTTATAATGTACAAATGATGCCGGAACAATGACCTGTAGGGCTAGCACAACAGGACGCGACTTGCACGAAAGTGACATACATCGCGGAATCTCCTTGCGAAAATAGCAGTATATCGCGCTTTATGTCGCTCTCACGCTTTTGTGCTAGCCCTACTGATAAAACTTGACACAACAGAAGAACATACTTCTTTGTTCACTCAAACACAGAAACCGTTTATGACGTTTTTATACCCCACCAGGTATGCGACATGACAATCCGAGAGATGCCTTCCCAAACCAGCGATCTGTCATTAAAATTGTCGTGCACGAACGTGGAACCATCGCCTTCTCTCCTCAACGACAACGTCCTCCGCACCTGTCTTGGCTCCTCGGTGCATTTGAGCACCAGTGAAGAGCTCAACTTTCAAGGAAACAATCCTTTACGACCATTAAGGGATACCTTAAAGAACAGCATCAGTTTACTTATGGAATCTAACTCTTCTGTTACGTAAGTTACCTGTCTTATTTTTCATAGAAAATCATATATTTCTTAGCGAGAGATAATAGTAGAGTCTGGCTAATGAAAAATGAGACTGGAAAAACGCGGGAAAATTTAAAAAAATCGCATGGTATCACGGGTGTATTGATATTAAATAATGTTAACATGGATCAATAATTCAAAATGACATCTAATCGATGTACAAGACAGTGTAGTTGGGTGATTAGTACCTATTGGTACACCAGATGTCGCGATGAGTACCAAATAGCTATTTGTGTAAGTAGAGTCTGTATTTTTTGAAGATTATTGAGCACAAGTTTATTTAAATTGTCAATTTCTGTAAGTTCATACTTGGAACTATATTTGTGAAAAATACAAAGAGGAGGCATATTTTAAAGTTTTTAATTTTTATTTTAAGTTTTTAAGTTAATCACATCCGGCTATTGTTAAAATGAATGAATAAAAATTGATGTCGATACTAATAGGCCAACTGTCAAAATAATATTAAAGAAGGCAATAACGCAATTAGTAATCTAGAACATCATAACATTCACAATCTATCTATAAAACTATCGACAACAACTAAATAACTATTTGAAATTTTATGAAAACTGGCAACCCTACAAATGTCATTTTACTCCGTCTTCAAAAAAGACAGACTATAATTTGTAAATAGTGATAACAAATAAATCAACTAGATGGCCCTTATTGCACAGATTTATAGGGATACTGCCGTCTATTCTTTTATTTTGCTTAGGATTAGCGCCATCTACCCATACTAGAAAATGTTAATTTATAAATTAGTTTGTAACACACAATGCCATCTATTCACACGCATATTTGTCGAAGTTCAGAAAATAATTTTAATAATATCCATATTTGAATAATATTACAAGGAAAAACTGACTAACTTATATTTCACATATATAAACTTTTAGGCTATCGATCAGCGCCATCTAGACATAAGATGGAATTTTGACCTTTTTCAGAGTTACGATCTGTAGTATAGAGATCAGCAGTCCTCTTCAGTTACTGGTCGATGATATTATGAACGAATGTGTTGAATTTTAATTCTCTGCGGTTTGTCACACTTAAAATATTAATTGTATAGTGATATAAATAATATGCCCGTCTCAACAGTGACAGCACCGCGATATCGGCGAAGGAGTCTCGATTATCGAACGTGAAGATGGGCTGGTGCACGGAGTGCCGGGCGGCCGTCTCTCGCCTGGAGGACTCCATGCCCGGCCTCACCGGCCTCGTGCCCGGGTACCCCGCCGTAGCCTTCGTAAGTAAATAACTATTAGACAACATTACATACGTTTAAATTTGTACTGAATTGAAACCGACACAATGAAAACCGACGTGCAAGCCACTCGACCACGAAGAAGGTCGTGCGTACGTATTCGATGTCGCCCACATACAGGTTAATAGTGATCAACATAAAATTGTTACTAGGAATAAAAATGAACTGGTCATTCTTGACGGTCGTCAAAGTTTCTATTTATTTTAAATTTCTTATCAAGGGATTATTTTAAGAATAGGTAATAGCCAGTGTGTGGAATATGAAGGAAATTTGATGTGAAATCAGCCAGTAAAGTTTTGTACATACAATCAATAAATTTTTTGCATTTCAGCAACTTTGTGCTTTAAGATAGGGGTTTGAGAAAGTCAAGCGACGAAATTCGTTTAAGAGGTACTATGTACACGATTCTATAATAAGATTCTGGTTGATATTTAAACAATATAGATGAAAAAACTTTACACTAAAGGTTATTTACATTATTTATTATACGGCGTTCTGCTCTTTCTGAATGCCGGGCATGGGTCCTCTCTAAAAGAGAGTTTATCTACCCCGCTGTACTAATGCGGTTTTGGTACTTATATCTTTAATTCCCGTTATACATGTGACTCAACGGCTCAAGCCCATTCAGTTGAACATGTATCCCTTTACAAGTTGCAAGCTATAACTGACCTCAATGTGATATAACCGGAAATAGAGACGTAATGTCATTTAATTTGTTTGAAAACTATTCTGTCAAAACATTACGGTGATAACTGCGCTCCGATTGGCCAACCCGAATTCGAAACAATTGGCGACCGTCAACTGTTTTCACTTCAAACCGATCAATTTAATTTGAGCTTTGCTATAATGGACAAAAATTGAAAAATTACATATTTAAGTTTGTAACATATAACAAGTAATATAATAAGTAACCGATGAAATGTGATACCGTTTGTTTTGTAATTAGATGTTATGCTGTTTTTCCCACACCACCGAATGGAATAGTTATGGATTAATATCTCTCATTATTACAATAAATACAGAATATTTTAGAATATACAGAGACTTACACACAGGTCAGTTGTTGTTGCTGTACTATTTCAGCTTTCTACTTTGTGATATGAGCGCAAACGAGAGCTGATATTTAAAAGTGATATAAGGCCCATTTGCCAGCTTATTTCGTCTCTATTTTTGATTATACACTCGACGGCTGGCAGCAACGACTAGACTTTTGTACGCAACACATATTGACCAGTTTAGGTTGAATTCTCGTTTAACAGATTTATGTAATAATGGAATTCCCCATAACCTACCAAGATGCATCTTGTCAAATCTATTTTTATGTCGAAGTGAAACCTTTTTGTTTTCGTTGAACCACACTTCCTAGTTATTTCATACCTGTCTCCTCTCTTTCCTACATAGAAACCAGAAAGCCCCACCTACTCTTCAATTGAAGAATACAGAGAGCACCAAAAACTACAAATAGATGAGATGAACAAGGTATCATAAATAATTTTATTCATTGAAACTAAATTTATTGAATGTTAGGATTCAATTTTTTTTGTGACAAAGATCGACGAACACTTAGAAAAAATTCCTTCGATCCGGTTGTATGCGAACCAGCGTCTTCTGGCAAACCGTGCTAGACGCTATGCCAACTGAACCACGGAAGGCACCAGCGGACCTTACGAATTTTTCTGTGCCCTTTGCAAATCTTAGGTTTTAATCTTTTGGTTTACAACTTTTTGCCGTCCCCTAACTAAAACGCGGGTAAGTGACAAATTGCCAAATATCCGTTTCAGATAACTTGAAGACATATCTCCAAGTTCTCTATTTAAAAACAGTTCATGTGTTCGACATATCAGAACTTACCCTAATGACATAAAGCTAAAATATCATTAAATAATTTCAACATTCTAAAACTGGGTTATGATTCTTTTATGATACCTCAAAATACGGTTTTCACTTCTCATGCTCTTAAAGTTCGTATTTATGCTGGTTGTAGGCTGTATAAAATAGGATTTTATGCTCTAGTGCATAAAATAAAAAACCATCTCATTAAATATCTCTAATTGTTTTAATTTTAAATTCAATTTCGATGAAATAATCGTTTATTTGTAATATTGCTGTTTAATTTGCTCGCAATCGAAGTAATCTTTATAACTCGTTCATAAAACCCATTTTACTCTCGACTTAAGTATCCATTCTCGCTTGCGGCTCGGGTGAATATACTCGTCTCGGGTGAAATGACGCGTTTTGTGCACTCATTGTACAATCTACCATTAGTCACATAGCCGCATTTTAGTTTGCAGGCGGCAGCTATATTTAATGTTGTATTTGCTTTTTATATTTAGTATATAATTCCTCTATTAACCACGTTATACTTGAGTTAGTTTTCTGAACCGTTTCTAACTAGTTTTTTAAATCCTGCAAACTAACCGCATAAGACAAAAAGCAGAGCAATCGCACTCGTTGCGTTATTTCCCATTTATTGTTGCTGTTTAAACCACTCTTCGTCTTCGACAATGTCACAGTTTCATTCAAAGAGCATTGTAGACAATTCCATAAAGAGTTTCCTGTTCATACTGAAAATTTGCCACTAACGAGGTTCAGAACTGGCGTGAAATCAAAACTTTATACAAAGTTAATCTAACGGTAATCTGCGTACTTGTATTACGAAAATGCGTGATAGTGATCCGTTTAGATATTTCTTTACAATTATATTCTATAGATATATTTTATAGAATAATAAATGTGAACAAAAATCTATTCACAAAAATAATCCCCTAAAGTTTCTTAATATCCGAATATGTCTTACGAACGAAATGTTTAATTAATTTCATTCATTCATGTGTAATTTGCTTATCTATGAAATAAAGAATTTGTAATTAGTACACTATCTTACAGTTGCAGCAACAAGAGCAACAGAAATTGCAAGAGCCAGACCAAACCGAACACGACAAAACCGTCTACTTCTGCACGAACTGCTTTAAACGGTACATCATCAACGAAAGCAACGAAGAGATCGTGAGTATATGCATTTCTGTACATATACACAAATATAAATGGCAAAGTGTTTGTTTAATGACGTGATACGCTTCTACAGGTTAAACTAACCCCCTCTCCGCCCATTCGATATGACGTGTGCACTCGAGAAAAATCATACACATAGACTACAAATTTAAAGCTTATACTCCGACCATTTGTTTAACTTTTGACATATGCTCCGAAGTTCCGTAATTATTGATATACAACCATAGACAAAAAATGCTATACTTCCTGGACTCTTTTATTTTTTAATTTGAATGAAGTGACGTGCTCTTTAAATCGGATATGTATAATATAATATAAGATTATACAAGTTGATAAATTATGGTACCTATCTAATAAATAATAGAATTTATTATAATTATTTATAATTTATTTCATTTCATTATTATTTATTAGACGGGTACCACAATTTATCAACTTGTATAATCTTATATTATATTATATATATCGGAGCTAAAGAGCACGTCACTTCACTTCAATTAAAAAATAAAAGAGTATGTTTATTTAATAAACCAGATGCTATTTAAATGATTTTTTCTTCATCCTGTTAAGTTATCAAAATTGAGATAGTAAATACCGATTGCCAGTTCACAGATGTAATACATGACTCTGAAATAGTGAATCTTTACATTTTAAGATTATATAACTCCCGAGACGTCGCGTGACAATGCCATTGCATTACAATAAGGAAAAGAACCTAATCTTAACATTTAAAAGAATAAAAATAAACAAAAAAGGTACACGCTGATTTGAAGTTACTTGTTACAATTTATTTAAGTAATTATATTTATTGATTTCTATGGCCGTCGGTGGCTGTCGCCTTCCCATTACTGTGAATGAAATATCGTTTTATTAAGGTTTTCAAATGACGGTGGATGTGAGTTGCCTATAGCGGTTGTAAAGGCGACCGGGATTGCAGTGTTTGCAGGTGATGAGCGAGCGCCCGGCGTCGCACACGTCGGTGACGGTGTCGGCCGGCGACAGCGGCTCCGTGCGCGGAGCCGCAGACGCGCACGACCGCGCCCGCGCACCCGCCGGCTCTACGGGCGACCAGCCCACCAACGTGCGTGCTATCTTTGTTTCTCAACAAACATTGGCTTTATAAATATCAGACCACAACACGTACGTTGCTTTGATTCTAAAGTAACTAGCAGCGAGTACTGCCACCGTTCCAGTTTAGAGGGATAAGGGTTCTGGTGAAATTACAGGCACATGCGACTTGTCAACATGCCTCAGAGTGACGGGCGCAGTGCCCCGCAGATCTTTGCGATAACAAGCTCTGAGTGGCACTGCGACTGTTATGGACAGGCGTGTAGTTTACCATCAGGTGCACGAATAGTTCGTCCCGTCTCTTGACATTATTAATAAAAGCTAAAGCACTTGTGTTATGGAAATCGTAAACAACGACGGTACCACAAACACCCAGTCCCGAGACTATATAGAAAGGTTACCAGTTTCCACGTTAACCAGGCTGGGGATCGGATCCGGGACCTCAAAGATTGCGACACCATGAAAATCGATATGCAAGCCACTCTACCACTCAGGTCGTTTATACAGGAGACTTTTTAAATAAATTGAATAAACATTTACTGTCCCAAACACAATAATTAAAGATCAATAGAAAACACAATTTGAAAGAAAGAAATTAACATTCTTAGACCACGGTCAGTGTATATATTTATGATAATGTAATTTATGTTAACAAGAATAATATTTTTATAATTATTAATACAAAGATCGAACACTCAGAAAAAATTCCTTCGATCCGGTCGGATTCGAACCGACGTCTTCTTGCATACCGTGCCAGACGCTATACCAACTAAGCCACGGAACGAACCAACAGACCTCACAAATTTTTCTATGTGCTTGCGTCGTGTCTTTGTACTTGATCTTTCAACGACTTTTTAGTCGTAGCGCCATCTATTGTGTTCGATCTTTGTATTAATAATTATAACAAACTAGTGGAGTAATTTCACAAAAAATAATTGAATATCAATTCAATAAAAATTTAATTAAGAATAATATTCTTTTTATGAAAAATAGTGACTGACATAACATTCATACGAGAAATAACAATAAATAGTTGTTTTTGACAGCCATCTTAACAAAGTTACAATATCATTTAGCGGGCAATGTATACGCTTTTGTAATAAGATTCCGTTTGATATACGAAATTAGCAATGCACAAGGTTTAAAACTATAGTGGAACAAAAACTTTATACCAAATGCCTTTGTGTTAATAATTATAACAAAAGTAGTGGAGTAATTTCACAAAAAAAAATGAATATCATGTACTGCCTCTGGTGGAAAGGTTACCATGAAGGACTGCCACGCAGATCCCGAGTTCAATTCCCGGGCCGGGAGAAATATTTGTACGGCGTACATTTATTTCTCGAGTTTGGGTGTAATATGTGGTTCTCTATGTGTGTTCATGGCACCCGCGAAGAATTCCCTAGTGCAGGGCCATGACTGTGTGCGTTATTATTTTATGTTTATATGTTCTTCTTATCGTATCAATGGCACACACTGTATTTCTTGTCATCGTGGTGAAAGACTTTACCAATCGGCTTAAGGCACTTGCCGATTGTTACCTAGGTCGCGCCTGACGCACAGGAAAGGGATGGTCGTTCAGTGCAGCTCCTTTCGTGCACCCCAAGAGTGTTATGGTAGTAAAACATCACCATATTTGAATAACGTCAAACTGTACTGCTGTGAGGATCTATGCAATAAAATTCAAGGATTTCTCGTTTTAGAAATTGAGATACGGTTCTAAGTATGTTGTGTAACGCAGGCCACAACAAAAGAAGATAAGATGAAGCTGCTGTCGACGAAAGCACAACGCAAGAAGCAGCCGACCGCGCAGGTGACCACAATCGCCAAACCCAAGGAACCCGAATCTGGGCTCTATTTGTACATCGACCTCCACGGACACGCCTCTAAAAAGGGTAAGCTTTTTAACTTCATCAAAATTAACCCTGAAGGCACAGTACTAGATGCAATTGAGGGTGATGTCAGGAAATGCAAAGCTATTTTAAAGAAGTACTATCTTGAGTCGTAATGTAATTTTTCATTTTATTTGTATTTAGCTCTCTTAATTGTAATATATTATCTGTATTTTAGTAAGTAGTAAGCTAATTTAAGTACCGAGCTTGTTAGCTCATCGCTAGGTGGTTAAACCATTAAGTTTTTACCTAGCGTTAATGTAATAAAATAGTTAATGTTTTTGAAATGAATAAATTAAAAAAAAAAAAAGCAAAATTCTTAGTTTCAATAAAACAGTACATTGTTGGCTACAATTAACTCTAGATATTTTGCAATGAGACGACTACAGTTCGAATTTACAACCTAGTTAACTCGCGAAGACGTAATAACTTATTATTAATTATAGTACACATTAAAGAAAATGGCGATCTCCCAAATAAATTTTTGTTGACATAATTTATATATATGAAAACTTTAAATTCCTGAACAAATTTAGTTTTTAATAAATGTTTCTGTCTTTCTTTTCTTTCTTTTTTGGATTTATTATGAAAAGTGTTAACGTGTACGTGATCAGACTCGGATCACGGCGTGGTGAGGGGTCATCGCGGATCTTGCTACAATTATACGCATTGTCATTTAAAAAAAAACAAATACATATCAGTTAAAAGTAATCAAAATAGTTCTGAAGATTCCAGTATAATACCCAAAGAATGTAAAGGAAGGAAAACTTGCCTGGCTACCTACGGATAAGCATCAACATAAAGATTTTCCTGTTTGATGTTTTGGAGGTTATGTGTTATGTAATCGAATAAAATATATTCGGTGTAAACAGAGTTAATAGAAGCGAACGGTGCCGTGGGTTTGTGACGTGACGAAAGTTCAGAAAAAAATATGTTTTATAGGGTGTAGTCAAAAGGTATGAAATTAAGCCATAACAAAACAAAACTGAATTGTGAAAGATGGCGTCTATCCCCGATATCTGGGACATTTTTGTCAGATTTACGACTTTCTCGCGTAGCATGTTTGGAGAAAGAATTATCTACTTTATTTTTTTGTAATAAATTAGTAAATCGATCGAACCAGTACATTTGAAATTACGTGAAACAAATAACACGAGCATAACGTACTAAGCGAAAATGGTGGTCCGAGCTTAAGTATGTGAAACTTCGCGTACTTATGGCACACGTGCCCCACAAACTAAGCACTTCTACTGTATTAATGAATATCAACGAATATAGTGCAAAAGTCGATATTTTCTCGGACTCGATGGCCGTCCTTCGTAAGGCAATCCTAGGCACGTAAATGTACTGTATTTTTAAAACTAATTGTTAAAACAAATTTCACTACACATTAACTTCTTAATTTTCATTTTAACTTTATATGTAGTATATTCTTTTCACCTGGTATTGATATAATGTAATATTAAGACTATCCTGCTCAATTTAATGCAAGCTGTGTTTCATCTTTAATTAGTTGTGCATCTAGTTTAAATACTCTTACCAATGTAAAATGTAAATGTATCGATGTAACAATTGTTGATGAACCTAAATAAATAAATAAATAAATAAATAATTGTTCTGTGATTTTTATGTCATACGTTTTTTAAAATTTATTTCGTTAGTTTCGTTCGTCACTTTATTATTAAAGGCGTTATGATAATTTGTAACAGGCATCTTCATGTACGGCAACCACTTCGACGACCTAGAGAGCTCCGTGGAGTGCATGCTGCTCCCGCGCATCATGTCGCTCAACAACCTGCACTTCCACTTCTCGTCGTGTAACTTCACTGAACGGAACATGTATCTGAAGTGAGTTTAAAAATTTACCACTTATCACTAGTGTAGCAAGAACCGGATTTAAAAAAAAGATCTGCTCAAACGCATACTGTTTCTAAATTCACAAGGTATTTGTAAGCCACAGTTTAGGTTCAAATAACTTACACGTTTTTTTACATTTATCTAACCTAATATCTTATTTATTGTGAAATATTTACCTAATAATAATAGTATTAATAAAGGGAGGGTTTTAAGCCATGGGAGAGGCGAGAACCTAAGATAATATCCAAAGTAATAATATTATTTATTCTTTGAAAAATGTACATCATTACAATGCTAAGTTAAATGCAATAAGCTGCGGAATATACTGTTTAAATAGATGAAGCCAGTACAGTCGAATTAGGAAGTCATATATCTCAACATAATAATAATAATAAATTTGGGAAAAGAAAAGAAAAATATGTGTGCGTGCAGGCATGAAAGCGCCTTTAGGTTTTGTTTACACAATATTACGGATGCTAGCATAGAACCTCATCACGTACGCAAAGTCAGTACCAACTTACTTTTCGTCTAAAAAAAGAGACTTGCGTTAAAAGATTACAAGTACTTCCACACTTATATTTGATACGAAAAACTTTTGACATATTTTTTATGTATAAATGTCGTTGGTTCGACTCCACTCGGATAGAAAGAAATTTTTCTTTGTGTTTATTCGACCTTGTATCAATTATTACAACGACTTAGTGGAGTACTTTCACTAATAAAATAGTTTGTAAAAATCATTGTCTATTGCCCACATAACAGAGACCGTCGCGACGGCATGTCCCGCGAAGGTTCAGGCCGAGTGGCGGTATACAAAACCACGGGATTGGTCAGATCGTACACGCTCGAGTGCAACTACAACACCGGACGACTGGTGAATGTCCTACCTCCCACCATCCGCGAGGGCCCCGGAGCTGCCAACTTATCCAGCCCAATGCCCCCCAAGTACACGCCGCACATCTTCGAAGAGGTAAACCCGTTCCAGGTTTGTGCTGCGACCACTTTAGCTACGTTAGTTGGTTCGTAGTGTAAACTTGATGGACTCATTTCGTAAAATTCAATCAAAAATTATTATTCCTTATAATATTTATTTTTTATTTTTTTTCTAATATTATGTAGTAGAAACAGTGACCCAGAGACTTACACTAAATTCTGCCTCTGTTTAATGGATACCTGTGCAGGTAGTTTACTACTTATAATAATTTGGTAGCAAAACGATTAGTTATCAAAATTACCATATCATTGAATGGGCCACATGCAGAGATTGGCAAGCGCCCGATATTAAATCTGATTAAAATCCATTAAACCCAAATATTTGTTTCAAATCGAGTTTTGTGCAAATGTAATGATGTTTATTGCTTTCTGGTCTAGACTATTCGATTTGCCTTTCTATTGAATCGATTCACTTGAAACCCGCATTGAAATAAATCGATACCAAGAATAGTTAGAATATGCACTTCAATCGATTTTCTTAAAAATCAAATCGTAATATGCATACCTTAGTAGTAAGAACCAACAGGGTTTCAATATGGGTGTCGCGTGGAGTTGCCTCTTTATCGTCTAAAAAACCATTATTACACCGAAATTAAACAATAAGTATGGAATTATACCATTATTCGCCGTTTCCACTCACGATTTTGGGTAAATACCCTGTTAAAACCCGGGCGGGTTCGCTCACTGTCCATCTCTGACCACATGTTAAAACGACGAGATAACAACATAACCATGTAAGGAAACCTACTTTTGAAAAAATCTCGTTTCGTCATTGACTTACAAATAAATGGACGACGGGTCTAATACAAAAACCACGAAAAAAATGTCCCAAGTCAACCTATTCAAACGTAGTGACATGTAAAGGAATATAAAAAGCTAAAACGTTGAATTTCAATTGTAATGTCATTCAGGTCAGGCAGTACTGCCTAATTTTGCTTGCAACAATTGAAAGACGCAAAAAAACACCATATTCAGCTTCTACTGAAAAATTACCAAAATGCACCATATGTAGCTTCTAGTGAAAACTACTTGAACACAGGTATAATGGAGTAGCCTTTATTATTTATAAATAAATTTTATACGTAAATGTTGAATTTTATACAATGCCATTTATTACGAGCTGGGGTGTCTGACTTTTTTTTTCTTGAGTTTCAATAATTCTCGTACCCGATTTCTCGAGTTCTTCGAGAATTTTTTTTAAAACCGTAAAAAATCAGCTCAATCAACTATAAAACTAAATGTGAACTTTTCGAATGTTGTTTTGGCCTGGGTGTTCTGAGTTATGACCCGGAATAAACTCCATCGTTCTTGGTCCCAGGTTCGATTCCCAGTAAAACCTATTTGGAAAATGAACTTTTGTAAATAGGTTCTGCTCTGGGATTCTGTTGCTCTGATACTCATGGGGAGTATGTACAGAGAGTTCTCTAGTTTCAAACCAGGTGATTGTCTTACAATAGAATACCAACACCAGAACCATTTAGAAAAGTTAATTTGTTAAATTGATCCTATCGGTATCGAACCCGGGTACTTCTCATCCAGTGCCCACAGTGCAAACCGTCAGGCTATCAAGGTTGTTACTATTTGTATTATTATGCAGTGTTTTTGTTCACTCATTGATGTAATCACATACCAATGCTTTAACATTATGGTTTTTTATCACGCTTGCATCGGCTCTGGTTTCTTTTCTTACCATTTTCTTAACCCGTTCGTGCATAGTACTGAAATTATACTGCGCTCAAAAAGTCACCATTTTTCTATATGCCGTAGTGCTTACATTGATTCAATATAATTATTACGGTTTATCACTGACGACGGTTGATTCCGTCAACAGGCATAGTTGTACTGCTCATAGTTCTTGCAAATGTTTCTTGTGCATGAAAAAGTACGGCTATGATGGTAGTAGGGTAATTGCCATTGTGAGATAATTACAAAATTAAAATGATATTGATTGCGCAAGAGAAACGAATTCGTAACCCCGAGCCGTAGAAAGAGTACAACAATATTTAAAAGTGTTACTAACATGTATTAAAAAATATTTTAATAATAACATTAGCATCAAGGCGACTCTATGGAATTTTTGTTCTAAATATTTCAAACGCTTGTGTTTCAAACAATTGAAATTGACGTGATGGGTGTCGTTCAGTCTTTTACGCAAGCAATGAGTCGGAAAGGGACAGTTAGCTATTTGATTATTTTGATTGCTTTTGTAATTTATGTTTCCGATTAATTTAAATATAAATTAAATACTATATATACTAGTGCATAAAATAACACTTTTAAATGATAACTATGATAACACAATGTAGTACTTACTGAAAATATGATATACCACCCTGTTTTTTCACTTTACTTGAGTAATTTTTACAAGGTTTTACTACACAACACGGCATTATTGACAAGCGCGCTGACAGTTGAACCAACGAAGACTAAAGCATGATTGACGCTCTGTATACGATTTTAACGCCCTGTAAGTTCGGACACATTTTAGCGCGGACCCGCCGTCCATTTATTTGTAAGTCAATGCGTTTCGTGCTATTTTCGAGACCGTACCGATTCTTTCCCAGGACACGAAAATGCGGCGTCATTGTAAACCTTAAGCCCTGTATAATATTACCGTTAAGACATTGAATAGAATAGACATTTATTGCAACGCCACAACACATAGATTAAAAAAGAAATTATAACACTTAGACAAGCAAAACAAAATAATAATAGTAATAAATAACGCACACACTCAACATAGCCCCGCACTAGGGAAACCCTGTGTCGCGGGTGCCATGGACACACACATAGACAACCACAAATTACACCCAAACTCACGAGAGAAATAACTGTAGGCATACAACTATTTCTCCCGGCCCGGGAATCGAACCTGGGACCTCTGCATGGCAGTCCGTCATGGTAACTGTTTGGCCACGGAGGCAGTTAACTAATAAATAGAAATAATTAATTAACTAAATAAAAATATAAAAAGAAACAACTATAACGACTACAAATTTTGTACTGTCATTTGTGCGATTGTGGCGTACGCAAAAGGACTTCATTCAGTTATACCACTACCATAATTATATCTACTACTATACTACTACTAATTATACTACTAGGATGGTCTGGAGGCGGGTGTCAGCATCTTCTAGCCGTGCGAGTTTTTCCAACTACCCCACTTGATCTTCATTATTTATTTGTGCCTTAGGGTTCTCACTAGACCGACACACAACACTCACGACATCCGGCGACTTGTCAGGCGATACTTCATGTCGTTTACATTTGCTGATAACTGGATCCCATGACGATGAAAGCTTAAAACCGTCCTCTCGGTTGAAATTACGGTGTTTTTTAATTTCAATAGCTTCACGTACGATTCTACTATAGTGATGACGTTCTGTAGAAAGGATCTTGGGATTATGAAGCTCAATCCAGTGGTTTGATCCTGATTCCAGCAAATGCTCGGCTATTGCAGACTTATTGAGCTGACGGTTCTTAACAGCCGCGATATGTTCTTTTAACTCTTTCCGCTATGGTGCGTTTTGTCTGCCCAATACAGGAACTCCCACAACTGCAATCAATCTTGTAAACGCCCGGAGATTGAAAGGGGATTACATCCTTAGATGATCTGACATGCCCCGTGACCTTAGATAACGGCGTAAACACAGTTATAGAGTACTTTTTTAGTACTGTACCGTCATGGGATCCAGTTATCAGCAAATGTAAACGACATCAAGTATCGCCCGACAAGCCGCCGGATGTCGTGAGTGTTGTATGTGTAGTGAGAACCCTAGTGTACAAATAAATAATGAAGATTAAGTGCGGGTAGTTAGAAAAACTCGCACGGCTAGAAGATGCTGACACCCGCCTCTTCAGTCCCTTCGAGACCATAGACGTTGCAATGTGTCCGAAACGTCGAGGTAATTAAAATATGTTTTATACGTGATTAAGTCCCGAATTAAAAATCAAATAGTGTGTGAAAATCATGAAAGTTTAAATCAAAATGGATTCTTTATTGTTATTATTTTTTTATGAAATGGGTCTTCCTTTGTCAAAAGTATACAAGTAATTAAAGTAGTTAGTTATTCACAGTATATTAGTTGTTAAGAAATTTAATCCATAGTTTAGCCATGGTACGCCTTTCAGGTAAAAGTGTATCGGAGGAATCTGGAGGTTTTCCAAGAAATGAACCCTTGTAAGGTTTGTCTCGTGGCTTGTCATTATGAAAATTAATGTATTTGTATATATCCGAAAACGCTTTATGTAGTTGCGCATTGTGATTATGTACACGTTAGAATAATGTGTCATATAATCAATGTTCGGAAAAAGGCGTTCCACATATGTATGTGGATACATGTATAGACATAGCTACAAGAAGCGACATAGAGTTGTTAAAACCACCAAATATTAGTTACTATACTTTTTCGAATTCCCGATTTCTGGAAATGGTTTTACTGCATCGTAGGACAAACTACTGACCTAGGTAGTCGAAGTCGGATTTAAAATAATTTAATTAATATTTGGTGGTTTTAACAACTCTGTGTCGCTCCTTGTAGCTATATCTATACATGTATCTATGTTTGTGGAACACCTTTTTCCGACCATTGGTTATGATCGACACTTAAGTAAGGGATAAGAAATTAAGTTCTTATATACATAGTTATTTGTATAATACTAACAACATCCCAAGAGTATATTACTAACATCATAGACAACAACTTTTGTTCCATGATTTTTAATAATTCATCAGATTCTACTTTCCTATAAAAATAAATTAAATAGATCGCTCTGTAGCAAAAGAAAGCACGCGGGAGATGTTTACTGCCAAATATAGATCTAAAAAGTGTCAGATAGTACCAGAAAAACTTAAATTTATTTTTGATAAATCGATCGATTTTTAGTGAAGTATCGTATGTCGAAATAGCCAAGTTTACAGGGGAGCGTTTTAAAGTTTTGAATTCACGGAAATGAGCGTAACACGTGACTTTATTTCTCGGTTTTTTAGTTTTATTCGGCAAAACTCACACAGAATTAGTACTCTATATATTATAATTAAAATCTATATTTTATAATTAAAATCCTAATATCGGTTAGATGAACGACCACAATTTATTTTATCATTTAACAATTTAATTTAGCATTTCTATGCTAAAGTCACGTGTGTCAAGTCACATACTCATTTCAGTGAATTCAAAACTTAACGCTCCCCTGTAAACTTGACAATTTCGACATACGATACTTTACGTAGGAGGGGTCGAAATATATTACGTTTTGTAAAAACAGTACAGAGTACTAAAAAATCGACCTCAAAAGTCATTCATCCCAAAGTTTGCCACCCTTAGAGGTTGAATATTTTCTTCAAATTTAAATGGGACCATGAAAGAACCATGAAAATCGGTTCACAAATTATCGTGTAACATACATACAAAAAAACATAGTCGAATTGAGAACCTCCTCTTTTTTGAAGTTGGTTAAAAAATCATAGAGCAATAGTTATTTGTTATGCAAGGCTACAAAGTTGTTGTTTGACGCGAGTGCTTGTATTGAAACCGGAGCAAACGAAAGAAGCTAAGATTGAACCACAAGCGAAGCGAGTGGTTCAAAAATAGATTCCTGAGCGTAGCGAGGGTTTCAAGGCACGAGATGCAGTACAACTTTGCTGCCGAGCGAAAAAGAAAATAAAACATCATTCATCATCATCAGTTTTTTTAGTCAAAAGAAAAAGTTTACCTTCGGATGCCTTCTGAATTTGCACCACATCAATTTTTATTCTTGCTTGTATTTCTATAATTTTGTATGATTAAGTGATTATTGAAATTATTTTAGTTCTTCCTACGAATTAAAATAATTTAATAAAGACAATTAGTTATCATTGTCAATTTAATGTCAACAATAATAAGAATAAAATATACCAACGGATTTATGTTACATAAATAAGTAATGTACAAACGTAAAAACGACAAATCCCGTAGTTGAATGCGTCATTATGTTTTTTTCATATGTTTTTCATCGATAGAAAAAGTAAGGTTGCATCACAGCCCATCGTCAAGTTCGAATTTCAAAACAAAGCAAAAAACGCTTTCACGCGCAGATTTCTAATAAGAAAGAAAGCCTTCCGAGCTAGTGAGGTGAAAAAGTTGTTGCTTATGATGTTAGTAATATAATCCTGCTAAATTGTTAGTATTTTAAATATAACTTTATACAAGGGATAAGATGTATATTAATATCTTATCCCTCTTTAAGGAAATCCGTTTGAATGCTTTGCTTTTTACGATTAAATGAAACAACCTTTCGATATGAAACAGCTTACAAATATGAAATATAATGTAGACCTGTAACACGTACAGATTTTGTTATGCATATTGACATATTTTGTAAGTGGTATTAACTTAGATATCTAGTTTGCGGGATTGGAGCCGGTGGACATTCCATCATTTTATATCGTACAAAAACATATTTGACGACAATTACATGAAAGGACCGACTTGCAAAACTTGTACAATTTTTTAAGATATCCGAAATATCTTCTGCTAAGGATTAGTTCTTGAACAGATCAATTCGAAAAAGGGTTCATTCTGTAAATTATTTTAAGTATATAGTTAAACAAAAAGGATCCAATGCACATCCAGTCACTTTCGAGATATGGCAGTTTGAAGTTTATAAAATGTTTCTCACTCTTGTTTTATTTTCAAAACTGACAATGTTATGTAACTGTAGGGATATTTATTTATATGTTGGATTTTTTGCTGATCTAAGAGGTTAGACTTTAGGAACCGTTTGGCACGTATAACTAATTTCTTGATAATTTTGTGGATTGAATCCTTTTTGCTTAACTATGTCCAATTGTCACTTTAAAAAAGTAACCTGAAGCTATGTATTTATTCGTTATTACCTTTTTTTTTATTTTAGGAATTATTGATATTATTCCGATTTAATAATAGCTCAAATAAATCACTTTCAACCTTTTGCAGAGTTAAAACAAAAAAAAATAAGTTTTGACGACCAACGTGGTCGAGTGACTTGCACACCGGTTTTCATGGTGTCGCCATCTCTGAAGTCCCGGGTTCGATCCCCGGCCGGGTCAGTGTAGAAAATTAACATTGTTTCGGGTCTGGGTGTCTGTGATACCGTCGTTGTTTCCGATTTCCATAACACAAGTGCTCTTTATCTACTTACTTTGGGATCAGAGCAACGTAGTGATGTGGTCTAATATTTATTTATTTAAAACCGATCGATAAATTTTTTTATGATGTAAAATATCCTACGCTTGGATGGATAACAACAATTGGATGCTGATAAGCAATAACGAGTTCACCAACATGATCATAATTTTGTGAAAATACAAAGGCACCTAAAGATTTTTTTCGTTGTTTTTGATAGTTTGTTCTAAAATGTACTTATAAAACGAAAACATTTGCTGATGTGCTTTTTGTTGTTGGGGAATTATACCAATACATCACATAATCCATTACTCCTGCGGTGACAACAGCAAAAGTTTTCATTTTACAAGTAAATTTTAGAACAATCTATCAAAAACATTGAAAAAATTTTCAGGTGCCATTTTCGCAAAATTTTATCATTTTATCAACATCCAATCAGTCCAGAATTATAAAGAACAAACTTTATTCATATTAACACAATAAAAAATTAAGAAAAAATAAAATTAAGGACACTTTATATTATATATTTCTATGAAATTGAATGTACGCTGGCTCTGTGCATTGTGATGACTATTACATCATGTAGATAAGTAGTAAAAGCTTTGTTCTACATTAAGACCGTTTATAAAACCTCCAGATTTTTTCACTGCCGCTTTTATACGAACACTGTATTGTAAATACACCAAACCAACAAGGCATCGGTCCACTGTATGCAATTAAGTAAAATTGGAGATTCAAGTTTAAATGTACGTTATTGTATATATTACTTTTTTAGCCGACTTTAAAAAAGGAGATTCTCAATTCGACTGTTTTATTTTTGTCTGTATATTACTGTAGTGTTACCTCAGTATTGCTCCCATTTTAAATATGAACTGGCAAACTAGGGGATGAATCCGGTTTCGCGCTCTTTCCGATAAAACTTTGCAAATAGATGTAATTCCACGAACTTTTGAGATCGGTTTTTTATTATAAAAATGTTATAATTAATATATAAACATAACTTTTTATGTAGGTATTTTTACAATACGCTAAATTTTTCAATCAAAACCTCTTCAGGGTTAATAATAATAACAGTAATATTAAATTATTGAGTGAATGAATAATAGTAATTTGCCTAAAATATGGTTGACCAAATGACATAGTAAAGCCATAGAATAATAAAGGAGACGCCACACCGCGAGAGAAGCTAAGCTACTCATATAGCTACATGCAAAGCTAACCTAAGAAAATACGGGACTATAGCTAGTCTTTCCCCGCACGAGGATGAAGGGCGACAGTGTCTACTTATCTCCGCGGGATCGTTGGGTAGTTAGCCCACGTCGTTCAGTTAGCTTGGTTAGCTTAGTTCGCGGTCGTGGGCCTGGTGGTAAGCAAAGATCTGACGGGCACTGCATCTGCGCCCGTCACTCTGAGACATAAGTTGACAAGTCCCATGTGCCTGAGAGAGATCATGTCGGACTCCTACCGACTAAAACCCCTCGGTGTTCCGTCCCTGCACCTTTTGCCGGGACTACGGGAACGCTGGCAGTACTTCCCTGGACCAACTCTTTCACAAGGCGCTCTGCTGCTACTAAACATGCCGCGACTACGTGAGCTAAGCTAACTTAGCTTAGCTTCCCTCGCAGTGTGGCCTCTCCTTAAGACAAGTCGTTCAACTCCTGCCTGTTCGGAGCGTCAATGGCTATACGTCTCCCTCGTAGCGTAGAGTTGTTACATTATTATTGTAGTTATACATATAGGCTGTAAACATAATTTGAAAAAAAAAAGGTATTCGTGTATTCTCGTACTATATTGAAATAACATTTTTTTTTTATTAACATTTCTTAAATGCAGTTGGTACACAATGACGTATTGATATTTCTACCACTATCACGTATAAAAATATCAATAATTAATTGTAGTAAGGAAACAGAGTCTTTACTACCTGTACGGTATATTTTTCTATCTGTCGTAGTGCTTGTATTGAATAGTTATAAGCACTACGACATAAAAAAGAATAGGGACATTTTTGTGTGCGGTACTTTTTTAAGTACTGTCCATGAACGGGTTAAAACACGGAACGCTTCTATAACAATTGCATTGTGCAACGCGCGAGGTTACGCGATGTGTGCTTACACGGCGCGCGGCGGGCGTGCACGCATGCAAGCCAAGCTGCTACGTTTCTATGGAGTTGTACTACTTGTCTTATTTGTCTATAGTGAGATAGTCCACGTACTTTAACAAAATTGGCAATATTTTTTTTTCTAAATCGTGTTATGTGTTTCAAGAAAATAACTACAGTAATTTGTAAACCCAATAGAGGAGTTTTTGAGTTACTTGGCCACAATGTCAGCACATGGTTCGTAAATATTTTTTTTTACAGAGTATTTAAAATGCCTTATAGGGATGCATGAAATGAAGTATACGAGGTGTTAACTTAATTACGTTACACCCGAAAATTAGAGCACAGCAGCTGTTCTATATTCTATGCTCATATCCCATTGACAAAAATATATGTTAAATTCCAGAAGAACCCCTTTTCAACTTTTAAAGTTGGCTCGTATAGTAATTAACGTCCTCCTGTATACTATACACCAGTATCTAATGACAAAAGGTTAAATTAGAAATTGCTGTCGGCAACTCTTGGCATGTTGTTAATAGACCATACTTGTGTTCCTAACACTCTACATGAGACTCAGAACTTTGAAGTCATACCGCGGTAAGAAATGTATAAACAAGAGCTTATTACCGGCAACAAAAATTCATGCATTATGTCCGAAAATCGGTACCAATAGAGAACTATGTTTAGTTACTAAAGGTACGCAAAGGCGGTTCCCGCGACGTTGCTTGTTTTCTATGTTTGGCTGCAGTAGTGCTAGCACGACAGGGCGCGACGTGCGCGAGAACTCTATGCGAGAATAGCAGTATCTCGCGCTTTATGTCGCTTTCGCGCAAGTCGCGTCGTGTCGTGCTAGCCCTACAGATGACACACAGGAATTAATTAATAAGTTAAATTTGGCGCGACGCGCCCAAAAGTATGTTTTCATTGCATTGACATTTGCGTTGAGTGAATCTTCAGCGTGAAAGTAAGCGATGGATAAAATTATGTTTACTTTTATTTAGTGCATCTTAGCTACCGGTACCGTAGCAAGGGTAAAAAGGTACCGGTAGCTAAAATACAGGTATAATCTACACCGGTAGCATCTCATGTACCGGTACTAGTGGTACCGGTTCCTGAAAATACCGATATTTCGTTTCCCGTCCCGCCCGCGCCAACGACGCGCGTATATGTGCCGAGATAGTTTTCATTTTAGCTTTGTTGTTAATTTCAGTTAATTTTTTAATTGAAGCAACTACATGAAATTCTGTATGAGCTTCTTGCTTGCAACGCGATGTTTGCGCGCGTTTGAATCGATTCACTGCAGCGCGTCTGCGGCGCTTATACGCGCGAGAAAAGGCTATTTGTTTTGCGAACATGCTTAATGCCCACTGATAATTTGTAATTTCTTATGCTTATTCTTATCGCGAATAAAATTGTAAAGTCGTTTTTGTAAGCGAACATCGTTCACAACATGAGTGTTGGTCCAGGTGGGCCGGTCGCTGGGCGCGTCGATCCTGGACCTGACGGGCCAGCACCCCAACTCCCGCATCCCCTGCTCGGAGCACCGCAACCTCGCCGCCGTGCGCGACTGGCTGCGCGCGCACACCAGGACCATGCGCCCGCAGGTAGGTCTCGTCGCCTTTCGCCTTCTCGGTCGTTGTCGGGATCAGGGTCGGAATCGATCATTCCGCGCGTGTAAAGCTTTTTTCCTTTTGTTTACGTAACGATGTCGTATTTAATTTTCAGTGTTAAACCACTTAGTAAAGCTGTCCAAATTGTCAGGGTAAGACGAGTTAAAATGTTGTCCCGTCTCAGTCGAATAACACCATTCCGCAACCACTAAACTAGCGATAGCGTCACGACACCGATCCATCGAGTGAATTCGTTAAAGTAGACATCGCCCCATCGCGAGTACCCGTCCCGTTCGCTTTTCCTTTCGCTAACCGCAGCGGTCGTTCCAGCTGGCGACGTCGCGGCTGCGGCCGAAGGCGACGTCGCCGACGCGCGTGCCGCTGTACACGCGCGGCAAGATCGCCGCCAAGGAGAAGGAGGAGCGCAAGGAGAACGCGTTCGCGGGCGGGCGGCGCTCGCCGTCGCTGAGCGGCGCCGCGCGCTCCGGCCACGACATCCTGGCGCTGAACGTGAAGCTGGCGCGCAAGGCCGAGGCCGGCGCCGCGGCGCCGCGCCGCTTCCCCGACGCCGAGCCCAAGGCCAAGTCGCTGGCGGCCAAGCGGCGCAACGTGCTGGCCATCCGCAAGCCGAACGCCAGCAAGACGCAGATCGGCGGCGTGGTGAAGGCGAAGGCGGCGCGGCGCTCGGCGGACGACAGCGAGAACCCGCGCGCCTCGCACTCCAAGCTGGGCAAGCGCGGCTTCGCGCGCGGCCCGCGCGGGCTGCGCGGCGCGCGCTGCCGCGCCATGGCGTCGTCGTCGTCGGACGACTTGGGCGGCGCCTGGGACGAGGCGCCGGGCGCCCCCTCCGCCCCCTCCGCCGCGCCGGCCGCGCCCGCCAAGCGCCGCCCGCTGCACGCGCCGCCCGCCGCGCTGCTGAAGAAGATCCGCCTCAAGCCCGGCCTGTAGCCCCGCGCGCGGCCGCGCCCGCCCCCGCCCCCGCCGTAGCGCTGCGAACTCGTACTCCTGCGTAGTGATCGGTGATCGATGTCGTTAACGGAAATTTTGTGTTCTGTAAGCATAATGGTTTTATTATGTGGTTTTGTCGTTGCATAGTATATATTGGTATTTTGTTCCCGATTTTACGTTTTTTGTATTTTACATTGAATAAAAAGTATACACTATCTTTTAATATGGCTTTAAAAAGACATAAATATAGAAAAGCTGTTATAAAATTGGGAGGAGCTCTGCGAGCCGCGTTCTGATACTGATGATCTCATGTTGCCGAGACGCGGGGAGTGCCCGCGTTTCCATCATATATTTCTGTGTCCCGGCACTCTGTTCGACATAAATATAAAGCTTTAAAAATTACATAAAAAAGGAAACAGAAATAGCGACAGAAACAAAGCGATTACGTGTGATATCAATTAATTTTTATTTTAAAAAGTTTATTAGGTATAGAGTTTCTATTACGTACATGGAATTTCTATCACGAATAAGTGTGAAAATTGATGCCAACATCTGCAGTTCAGCTGCCACACCCCATAGTGCAATAATTTTTTAACGTTTTTCTATGTAACTTGAATTAAATGAATTAATTGTTATTATGAATGTTAACCCATGAAGATAATTTACTATACATCAAAATTATCAAGTTGCATGTAATATAGTGTTTATCTTAGTAAAGCATAGTACCTATTATGTATATTATTAAATAGTGGATATTTATTTATTGGAAATATTAATATATGTTTTTTGATTTTGAATTAAAACATACCATGTTCTCAGAAAATATTTGTTTCATTTGAATGCCACGTTGATAATGCACCCAGCTACTTCGGTCCTTTTTTCACCTTATTCTACTTAACAGCCATAAGTAGTATATTTCAGTATGTAAACACATTTTGTGGACATGAACCTCGCGCCAGCGCCTTCCAAGCAGTCTTTATCGACTTAAGAAATTACACCGATTACACCATTGATGTAATAAGGCCACATCTGCAAATATGAACAGCTCCCGTAGCGTAGATACGCATGATAGTCGCGACGCGCGCGATAAAATTGAAATAAGCGCGCGCTATTGGCTATCTAAATTAGATCTGATTGAGACAGCCAATAGCGCGCGCTTATATCAATTTTATCGCGCGTGTCGCGACTATCATGCGTAGCCATGCTACGGAGGCTAGAGAGAGGTTTATTCACCGAACGAAAACTATAATTAAACATACGTCTTGTATTATGTAGGGTTGCCATTCCGAATTCGAATAGTTTGGACTCAAATCTGGACATTTGCAAAACACAATAAAATCGAAAATGTCATATGCACACGGCGTATTTTATAAGCGCCAACGAAACGCGTTGCACGAACGCGCGTTTACGGCGAGGTAGAGGCAAAAAAAGCAGATTGTTGCGTTTGTATCGATCGCGACAGACGCGCGGCGAGAAGCGCGTTCGAAGCTCCTCTGTATCGCGTTTGAATCGATTCAAATGCCCAAACATCGCGTTGCAAGCAAGATTATATACTCGGCTGGAGTTTACACTTAGAATTTCATGTAGTCACTTCATTTCAAAAACTAACTGAAATTAACAAACGAAACTTAAATCAACACTAACTCTTATCAAAATGCGCGATACATACGCGCGACTACAGCGCGTCTGCGGCGCATATACGCGCGTTTAGTGCCATTGAATTTGTCAACATGTGCAAAGGTTGAATCGCGTTTACACGCGTCATATGCGCGTATTAATATAATAAAATTATGCGTGTGCACAGGCTCCAAGAAAATTTTATGTCTGGACAAGTCCGAACTGATGGTAACCCTAGCACTGTGCTCAAATGTCAAGCAGCTAACAAGATATATTGCAAAGTTTAACTATGCTAGAAGCATAGTTAAATAATAATGGTGCTAGAAATTTTTAATTAATATAAAAATGTTGTTAGCCAAATTAAATGTAGACAATAAAAGCTAGTTTTATGTAACTTATTCTTAGTCTTCTGTACAACCGACATCACGTATTCATTCAACGTCAATATTAATTGCAATCAATTCAAATAGTGGTTCAGTCAAATAACTTTATATAAATCTTAGTCACCAAACCACCTACTTTATTTGGTCTTTGCTAGAAAATATAAGTGTACACTTTACCAAGTGCAAAATGGTTGAATTGCAGAAAACAGCCCATTACGTCATACCAACTTTGAACACATGTGAATTCATTTAGATATATCAATTTTCTACAGAAACTTATTCTTGCATTTGTAGTCCAACCAAGCAAGGGTAATTATATTCTAGGGAAGACAATATCACATATTAGTATAGTTGATTTATTATATTTTTTATTGATTTATTCTAATTAGACATATCCAATTACAGTAATTACCAAGAACAATAATAATTTATCGTTTACGCCATGCGAGAGGAGTCTAAAAAAGATAATAATAATAATAAAACCAAAAATGAAAACATAAGATGTTCTTCCATCCATTCCCATACATATCATATTCAGGCTTATCAGACTTGAACTATAGATTTTTATTTGAGCAATATAATATTGGATTTTAAGGGTCATATTCCAGAACTCTACTCAATGCTCAAGTCAGGATTTGAGCAGACTTGCATATGACTTCAAGCACTGGAAATACGACTCTAATGGCAAGGACTTGAGTATGATTTCTAGTGCTTTGAATCATACTCAAGTCCTGACTTGAGCATCGAGTAGAGTTCTAGAATACGACCCTAAGAGATTTGAGCCAGTATTCGACAGAGTAGGGGACAATGCACACTTTGATACTATGGAAATGTCAAATTTTTGGTTGGCAAATTATCAATAGTATTTAATTAAGATAATATACAGGTAAGGTAAAAAAGACAATAAAAGCTTAACTACTAGAAAGTAAAACTAGGATTTTGAAATTATATGAATAAAATTGGGTCCCCAAGGGCGGCAAGGTGCCCAAGATGCTGGCAGTGGTCCCCCTTTGTATTACTATACTAATGCGTTGGGCAAGGTAGCTGCCAGCCCTTGCGACAATCAATTTTTTCGATAAAATTTTGTACAGACGAAGGGCACTGGGACTTCCTCCTTGCCAAACTAATGCATTTTCATTTTGGTAACAAAAGTAAAAAAAATGTCAACTACACTAATTGTGCTTAACAATACAACTGAAACAAATTAAAATATTTAAAAAAACCAATTGAGGGGGTTATACATCCCATTCAGCTGATCTCAGATAGGTTAATAAAAAGTCAATTTCTCTAAAATTGTCATTTCATTAGTTATGATAATTTAAAAAAAAGCAGGGAAGGCTGTATGGTTATTTGATTCCATTATAGCAATTTAGTCAACACCAATTTGTTGTAAATAAAATACACAAATACTGCAAACATTTTATTGGAAGTTTACAGTATCTTATAACTAACTGTTTACAGCCTGCGTCCTCTCCTACCACCCTTCCTACGAGTGGAATCTGAGGGCACCGGGGTCACATCCTCAATGCGCCCAATCTTCATACCGGAACGAGCCAGGGCTCTGAGTGCAGACTGGGCACCAGGTCCAGGGGTTTTTGTCTTGTTGCCACCAGTTGCACGCAGTTTAATGTGTAGCGCTGTAATGCCGAGGGTTTTGCACTTTTCGGCGACATCCTAAAATTAATATTCATAAATTATTGAGTGCAGAATAGTGGCATTTCCATGTTGTGAAATGTGCCTATAAATTGTATCAATTTCTTTATTCAAATTAGATACAGATTTTTCAAGTTCTTTTTTTAGTTATAGCACGAAAATTCCAGGAACTTCGAAGAAAACTTTGTTTACATCCAAACATAACCTTAAAATCTATGTAATCGACAACAAGTATATAACTGACCTGAGCAGCCAACATAGCGGCGTAGGGAGAAGCTTCGTCACGATCAGCCTTCACCTTCATTCCACCGGTAACACGAGCGATGGTTTCCCGGCCAGACAAGTCCGTAACGTGGACGAATGTGTCATTGAAAGAGGCGAAAATGTGAGCAACTCCGAACACGGTCTCGCCTACCAAGTGCTGGGGACCGAGCGTCACCTGCACCTCCTCTTTCGCAACTTTGTTTTTCCTAGGGGCCATGATTTAGCCTGAAAACGACAATAATTCTTGAACACTATATAACCTTTAAAAATCAGAGTAATCCACGCACAGTTTGCCTCATTAACAATTTAAGTAATAGAACACGTATTTATTTAGTTGGCAATTCATTTATTTCACTAATTTCCACATATTTAATACAATTTCAACACAAAAATTTTAAAAATACCTTAGCTATGAAAGCTGTCAAAAACAAGAAAGAAAAGCTGATGATTTTTTTTAATGGTTTTTATGGCTCTGGGTATTTTGGAATTGAGCCAAACGTGATGATTATAGTACTTGTGTTACCAACTTCTCTATAACGTTTTATCTAATTATATACAAGAACTAAACAAATTTAAAGCAAAAAGTTTTCTCGTTATTGGCTAACTCGGTGAATCGTTTCAGTTCGGGTTTTACTCGCGCGACTCGCGATTTCTCTGTCAGACACCCAGTCGAGTCAACTTGAGTTGCAAATCGGGTCGGCAATAACCCTCAACTCGAGTAACTCGAGTTGAAAATTTGAAATGAACTCGTTCCATCGCTAAAGCACAAGCTATTTGTGCATTAAGTTCAAAAATGATAAGTCACATCGTCTCGTTTCTCATCATGTGCATTTTGATAAGCGTTTCTTTTTCTTGAGGCAGTGAATTTGATGAAGTATTTAGTTTTCTCTTTACATAAGTGGGTTCAGGATTATTTCTATTTGATTGTCTTGCAAAATGAGTAGATACGTTCAATATAATATTTTCATGTATTTGGCTTATTCTGATTATATACATTGTTACAGTCAAATATTCTGCTTAAAATATTTTATTAAACCTATTTGTCTGTGATTATCTTTTGGGTGTTTTTTCTGAAAGCCCAAAAATTATTAATTGACATTATTATTTAAAATCAACCTATTACATGCGAACTGAACGCATTCATCATTTTGAAATCCAACTTCCGGAAGTCGTATTTTCGTCAGTATAAGTTAGATGCGTTCAAATAAAACTGATATTTAATTAGATATAAGATTTATTTTTATTACATAAAATATTTCATGAGTTCAAAACATTAATCATTAATTAAATGTAGAGAACCGTTTGACTTACATTAGATAAACTTCATTTTAATTTTTTGTAAAGAATTTTAATTTACTTGTTTTAATATTCGTAATAAATGAATCATATAGGTGCTAATCTTATGTATGCAAGGAATGATGTGAGTTAATTAGGCGAAAGGTGTGTGTAATTAGAAGGTTGTGGTCTCTGCTTACCCCATTGGGAAAAGAGTGTGAAGTGTTTAGAAGCTGATCGCATTCGTTAATCAAAGTGACAACTTCCGGAAGTCACGCATGTACGTCATTGCCAACAGATTCATTAGTTTTTGGTCTGTGAGATTCTTATTTTCATCGCATTCACATCGCAGAGAAAAATCGTCGGTTTTAGCGACGTAACATATTGCAAATAAGAGGGAAATATTGTGATAAACTTCCTTTAGGATTAGTTAATCTAGTTCAAATTTAATAAGTGAGTATTTCGTTAGTGCTTTTGTGTTATATTTGCTCAAAGTTCAAGTACGAGTGACGTTCTGTCATTCATGTTACTCAATTCCGCAATCGTACTACGTTTTGGAGGTGCCTGAAAGTAGTGATACGGCATGTGCGTCGTATTACAACTGGACTGGGCGATATTCAGTTGGCAGACGACCCGACGCAGTTGATAACAATAACATTTGCAAGTCATGTATAATATTCTGTTCTTTGTGAAGAAGATGATGATGTGCTGATAAAAAATGTAATTTCATACGTTCCAGATTCAAAATGTTTATCTTGGACTGGTTTACTGGCGTACTTGGATTCTTAGGTAAGTTAATACAGATTACGCTTTTAAATTAAAACCCTTCGGATTTAAATATAAACCAAACTATAATCTTTACTATGATAAATTAACCTTTGAAACTCTACAGACATGCCATGATCAAAATCTGGATGTCTTTGTAACAAAAATAGAACAGTATTTATTAACTAAATTTATACATAAACTTGAGAGTCTTGTGACCCTCTATTATTAAAGTAAACAATGCTATTATGTTGTTCTAATAATACATTTGTACTATTGATGTACCCACCAGTATCCAGGGTGATAATTTTGTAAACCAGGTCAATAAGCAGACTGCTGTTTATGTATAAGACTTATAATTTAAACAATAGTTAAAAACAATGCTTTTGCACAATAACTTTACGAAAGTCTCATGGGCCATTCCAACGTTAAGAGTGGGACATTTTGACTCCTTTTTTCTTGAACTTTAAGTAATTTCTCCCTAACCATTGCTTAATCAGAACTTAAAATGAAAATATCATGAAGCCAGATATGCAATTCAACTGCGACTATTTATTTACATAAATTTATGACATTATTTATACTCAAAACTTTTCTAAGTGTGACGGGTTGGGACACTCACGACTCGCCTGTTTGAGTTGATGGCATCATTGCCAAGATCAAGAAAACTATTAATATTTTTTTCAGCAAGTTTTTCATATGTGATAACTTGAATGTTAAGGTTCTATTTTATATATACACTTAATAACTGAGATAAATTCGAAGGAAGTTAATATATTAAATTGTGACGGTGGGACATGATTTTGTGACAGGTGGGACGAGTTACAATTGAATACACAGAATTAATAAAATGACATTGTTTAATATGAGATCCATTGTTAATAAGCAAATATTTTATAATTTTTGTCTTATTAAGACAACATAAAAAAAAAACCAGAATTAAAGAACGGATAAAGTAATCCTATTATTCTTCTTGAAACACTGTCTAGGACGACATGAAATCGGTCATGCATGTAAAATGCGTTAATAAATTTGAAAAATCCTGCCGCATCCTTGAAGACTATGTATTGTATCAACATAATTATATCAAATTTTAGAAATTTTGCTCGAATATTTAGTTAAAACTAGTGGAGACCAGACTTTTTATGAATTCCCTGATACTAAATCATCATCAGGAAACATGTTGTCATTTTTTAATTGTCTTTTTTATGTGTTAAAATGTCTTAATTATGAGAAGAATTATAAAAAATTTGCTTACAAATGATGGATCTACATATAAACAGTGTATTTTTTTAAATTCTATGTATTCAAATGTAAGTTGTCCCACCTGTCACAAAATGGTGTCCCAATTGTCACAATTTAACACATCAAATGTTTAACTCCGAAATTAAAGCAACTGTTATACCTAGTAAACTTTGTAAAAACTGGAATCCATGAAAATACAAACATTTAGTCAAAGTAAAAACCTTTAGAAGTGTGTCCCACCTTTTGCTGTGATGGGTGGGACAGATTTCCAAATCTTAATATTTACATTCCTATTTACGTGCACAATGGCCAACCAAGCCAAAACAATGACCCTTACCATAATTGTTACTTTTACAAAAGCTAATGTCAATAGATTGCATATTTATTGGTTAAAATAAAAATATATATGTTTCATTGTGACCGGTGGGAATTGAAATTAGTATTTATTGAAACTTTTATAAATCCTCACCATATACGAGGGGCGTTCAATGTATTCTCGGTATAGGTATGAAATAGTAGGCAAAAAATTCTAAATTAAATTTATTTTTCAATATAGTCTCCCATAGCCTCAATACACTTATTTGATCGGGCAAATAACTTTTCGATGCCCTCGAAAAAATATTTTTCCTCTTTGCCTGAAAAATGTTCATTAATTGCCTCCTTCAACTCTTCATCGTCGGAAAAATGCTTACCCCGAAGATCTTTCTTTAGGTTTGGGAACAAAAAGTAATCACTGGGGGCCAGGTCAGGGCTGTAGGGTGGATGAGTGATTTCTTCAAATCCACAATCCCTCACAGCAGCCTTGCCAACGCGCCCTGTGTGAACCGGCGCGTTGTCGTGAAGAAGCAAGACACCAGCGGTCACTTTTCCAGGTCTTTTTTCCTTTATAGCGTCCTTCAAATTGCGTAGGCTGTTTATGTAAGCTGCGGCAGTAATACTTTGACCCATTTTTGTGTATTCAATCAGTAAAATTCCCTTAAAATCCCAAAACACTGTGGCCATGAGTTTTCCGGCGGATGGGCAGACTTTAAACTTCTTCGGTGGGTCTGTTCCTTATGCCACTGCATGGACTCTTGCTTACTCTCAGGATCATAGTGATGAACCCACGTTTCATCACCGGTGACAATGCGTTCAAAAATTCCACTCGTATTTTCGCTGCAGAGCTCCAAAAACCCCTTACTGCACTCAATTCGAACTTGTTTCTGAAGCGGCGTGAGCATTCGCGGCACCCATCTTGCACTGACTTTTGAAAGATTCAGATGTTCATGAAGGATAGTGTGAATGGTACCCACGGATAGTTTAGTCTTTTCTGCTAATGTTTTCACTCTGATACGGGCATCTTCCAATACAAGTTTCTCGACAATTTTGACGTTTTCTTCAGAAGTGGCACTTACCTACCCTCCAGCACGGGGGTCGTCTTCAATACTCTCTCTACCCCGTTTAAATTCACTAGACCACTTCTGAATAGTAGATAATGAAGGAGCAGAATCTTGATAAACAGCCACCATTTCTTCATGCATAACTTTTTGAGTCTTTCCTTGTTTTGTAAGGAATTTAATCACTGCGCGGTGCTCGATTTTCGTCAACATTGTGGCGTCTGTCATTGTAGTTGTCTTCTCGTATTGATAACTTGAATACTAATGATGACAATTACATGAAATTTTATATTTACACCCTTAAAGAGTGTCTTTAACTAATGAGGTAATTAATTTACTCTTAACATTAGTTAATCACCCCGATACCGAGAATACACTGAACGCCTCTCGTATACTTCCATGCAATCACTTATCACTGTTTTAAAATTCGTAAATTGTGTTTTCTTGGACAGTAATAACTTTTTTTAGAAGTACGCAGAAATAACCGCGAAAATTGTTGCTAACATTATAGGGAAAAATGTTTCTGTGTTAATGAAGACAAAAATTGCAATAATTGTACAATATCCGAAAAATCTCATTTATTTCTAATGATTTGATTTATATACTATAGTATTCCAGTCATACAATTAAACCAAATTGTGTAATTTATTTTTTTGAGTCACAGTGTCATTTTCGCTGAAATGCAATTAATAGCAAGTAGAAGTGAAAATATTGTTTCAATATGTTTATATTTAGCCGATTTTCAAGCCATTGTTTTTATGAGTATACAGTGCTCACTCCTAGGGAAACACATGCCCCAAACAGAAGAAATCAAGACAAAGCTAAAGATATTCATCAGTCTTGGCTTGAAGATGTAATTAAATAAAAATAAAAAATAGTAACAACAGTGCATGTATGAATGAAGACTTATAAAGCCTACTTTGGACATGCACAACTCTGTTGCAGAGCATTTTGTGTACAGAGAATTTATATAGATTCCTGAGGCTAGGCCTGTCTCACAGGTTATCATGTCCTTGTAACTACTAATAAATTAACTAACAGTGCAATAGAAAGTAAGATACAAATTATAAATAAATAAAAGTAACACCAAGAATAAAGAGACTAACAAGTTGTGCCTGTAGCCTGGCGCTAAGCGACACGCCCGTGGAAAACAGTTGTATGACCACTCAGAGCTTTAAATCGCAACAATCTGAGGGGCACTGCCAGTGCGCTCGTTACCCTGAGACATAAGTTGACAAGTCCCATGTGCTTGTAATATCACATCAGCACCCAGTGTTGGGCGTTAATCAATTAAATTTCAATCAGATTAAACAATCAATTCAATTGAAATCAATTGCAATTGATTTCAATTGAATTGATTTTAATTGCAATTTAATTAATTGCAATTAATTTATTCTGTATTAATTGTTCTGAGAAACAATTGAAACTAACAATTAAAACCGAAAGTACCGAATAAAAATGTCATTACGAATATGGGTTAGGGGTGTGTTGGGGGGGTTTGGGGGTCGGTTGGGGGGACGGTTGGGGCGTCGGTTGGGGGGCCGGTTGGGGAGCCGGTTGGGGACCGATTGGGGGCCCCCGCCCCTAACTCCCTAATCCAAACCCTAACTCACCCCCTAAAACACCCCTAACCCGCCCCAACACTGACCCTAACTCACCACCTAACCCGCCCCAACACAGACCCTAACTCACCACCTAACCCACCCCCTAACTCATCCCTAACCCCCACAACCACCCCCTAACCCCCCCAACCCGAACCCTAACCCCCCCAACCCAAATCCTACCCCCCCCCTCAACTCAAACCCTAATCCCCCTCAACTCAAACCCTAACCCCCCAACCCAAATCCTAACCCACCCCCTAACCCACGCCCTAACTCACCACGTAGCCCACCACCTAACCCATAAGTGGTGTAATTTCCTGGACGAACTCTTTCACAGGGTTCTCTTCTGCTATAGAATGAAACGCATATACATAATTATTTCTGTGTAATTGGCAATTGTTTTACCGTTATAAGGTTTTTATTGTTTAAAAATAATCACGTGACAACATGGGCCTTACAATTTGTCTATTTTTAATTTTAGATATTTTTCAGTTGTTTCTGAAACAACTTCCTGATGAATTAGGTGACTAGCAAGTCACCAACCTTATGCTTGACCTCTAGGATGGAGCAGAACTTATTGCAACTCAATAAGTTTACTTCATTATACACATTTAGTAGCACTGGAGCTTCTTGTGAAAGAGTTTGTCCAAGGAAGTACTGCCACCTTAGCTATTTCTGAAGCCAAGCAGTAATATCAGCATTACTGTGTTCCGGTCTTGAAGGGTCAGAGTGCTGGTGAAAAGGCACATGAGACTTGTCAACTTACGTCTCAGGGTGGCGGGCGCAGTGGCAGTCAGATCTTTGCGACTGAGTGGTACTGCAAGTATTATAGACAAGGGTGTTGCTTACCATCAGGCGCACGACTTGTTTGTCCTGTCACTTGATATTATAAAAAAAAGGTGGCCGTGGTTTTCATGGTGTACCCACCATACACTCCAAAAAGTCCGCTTATTAGTGATGATAGATACCAATAGCACAAACCCTAAACAAGCCAGTCTAAAAATGATAATAGCAAAGATCTGAATCTAGCACACAAAATTACAGGTACTCGTATGTGGATTGTAACCAAAATAATCCCAATTGTGGTTAATTGTAGTAAGATTCTTGAATCTGAGACTGACCCACTGTCCCATTTAAAAAAAATATCTTATAGGCCATAGAACAGGCGAGAATTTAAAATTGTTGTGGGAAACATTAATAAGAATCAAAATAAAAATTGTCAATAATTTTATACATGACGTCTTATAATAGATTTGACTTTCTATATTCTATTGTGTTCTAAATGTCTAATTTATTTTTAAGACTGGCATTTAAAACTATTTTGAGGAATGGAAAACATACACTTATTATTGTTCCAGATATATATGATATTTACTTCAAAATATCCCATAAATCTTTAATTTTTGGCCAGTTAGTGTTTGTTAATTTTTTTATGTGTTTTCGATTACTGTTTATGGCAGAACATGCACTATACTGCCCTCTTTGCCATAAACAAAGCTTTTGCGTTTTGGTAACTTTCCAGATATTGGCTATGTTGATTGCATTGCTTATTATAAGGATGGCAGCTTAATGCGCTGCATGTTTTTTATTATTTTGTGTATTGGAAAAATTATTATTATAAAACCACTCAAAGGTCTGTCTATCAAAGGCATTCCGACCAGGAATCATACGATGTATAAACTAAATATGTATTTACACTACCATTTAGTGTAAAGTCTAAACCTAATGAAATTTCGCTGCAGTATTGCATCTTGTTTATTTAGTCAATGTGGAAGATAGTGTAAGCATTTATGTAACACTTTATAAGTAATAACCAACCGAGAAAGAAGCTATTCAGTCAAGCAAAAGAAATCTATTGCAACATTCACTTGGTTATGTACTACAGATATGTGTGGCAAATGTTTGCTTCTTCACATTAAAGTTATTATTCTATGTGAGAATAATAACGCTTGACAATTTTCTTCTAAAACATTTTCGTATCATAATTCATTAATAGAAACATTTAATCATAATCTTTCTACACTTGATTGTACCGAGCAACAACTGTGTAAATAACGTAATTGCCTTCAGCTAAATTGACTTCGTATGTGATAATTTTGAACATGTGTTAAAATTATTATTTCTCATGAAGCCCTCAAGTTTTCTCTGGTGCTTCAGAGCTCCAGGGGTCCTTATTACTCTAAGAGAGCCTTCAAATTAGACGCATGTACAAGCGCTGCCCTAAATGTGATTCATATACCTTTCCCTTCGTTATAGTAATGTGCTTCTACATTCCATGAGGGTATTTATTTGTATTGATGTGTAATGTCAAATAAATTTATTTTTGTGCCAGGACTATGGAAGAAGTCGGGCAAGCTGCTGTTCCTGGGGCTAGACAACGCAGGCAAAACGACACTGCTGCATATGCTAAAGGACGACAGACTTGCGCAACATGTACCAACTCTGCATCCCAGTGAGTATTACCAGTTAGCTGTCTTGGACTCGGTGGAGCGAAAAGCAAAGAGACTTATTAACAATAATTCTCTTGTGGAATCGAAGCTACAAAATCTCTACCATCGCAGAAAAGTAGCCTGCTTGACGGTTTTCTATCGGATACATTTCAGGGAGTGTGTGCAGGAACTTTTCAATTTAGTTCCATCCTCACTGTTCCTCCTTCAGTCGACTAGAAGGTCCGGATTCGCACCTATTCGCACTAAGCGCTTTGCTTCCTCCTTTCTGATGCGTACGTAAATACAGATGCAGAGTCTCTTCTCTAGAGTGGAATAGGCATTTTTTAGGCAAACGCGTCCCATAGTCGCTAAACATCAGGTGAGTTTGTGGCCAAGCGTTTGTCTATGATATATATATTAAAAAAAAGAGTATCGTTACTACACAGTTTTTTTAATGATCATGATGGTAAGCGACACATCAGTGGCAGTGTCCTGAACTGGAAAAAATAAATGCTTTAATGAAAAACAAATGTTTTTGGGTGTACGAGATAAAGTGAAATTGTTAGTGCAAAGTTATACGAAGCAGGCCCAAGTATTCTTGTATCTTTAGATGGATACTCTGTAAGTACAGAGTATCCATCTAAACCCTACACCACTCTAAATCTTACACCAGATGACTAAGGTTAACATACCTCAAAATAATCATTAACTTTATGTATACAACGTAGGCTGTAGATAAGCGTCACAGTACATTTTTATAAATTAATTGAGTTTAAGAAGAATAGTAAAATTTTTATGAAAAATATTGAAGGACATAACATTATCACGAGGAATAAAATAACCAAGCTTCACAAAGTCATTACGCTTCTATAATAAAAATCCGGTTTATTCTACAGCCTCTAAGTACTTGGTGGACAAAAATCCGTGGTAGTGACCCCTTTAGCTCTTGCAGGTAGCCTCGATCTATGTGTTTGAAATATATTGTAAATGATAAATATGTGCAAATGTATATTAGTTACAAAGAGCAACACCTAGAGTTTCTTGCTCGTTTATGGGGAATCTGCTTTACCAATGAGCAGTAGAGTTTAATCTATATGAGTAATAATAATAATAATGTTTATTTACTTTGAACAATGTACAGACATACAAAAAAATTAATTATAAATTATAAAATAAGGCTAAGAAAATTGTACATTTCAAGTTGTGTAAGCCTCTGCAGCCGAACTAGGATTAAACCTGTATCTCAGCATGCAGCGTGAGTGTAATACTTACCTAAGAAATAAATATTATTTGAGACTGAGGCAATTACAGTGTTAAGAAACCATATAACCTTACGCCTCACGCGCTAATGTATGCAAATATTCATTGTACATACACATTATAAAAATGAAACTACATTAAAGCGGAAAATGAATTTGTAGCGTTCAAATTCTACCAGAATACAGGAAAATATGCGTGTTTCACGATAAAAGAAATTATGTAAGAATTATTTTTAAAAAATATTGACATAATTTTAAGTTTTTTTATTGCTTAAAATTCTTTCGATTCGTCGGAGATGTTGGTTCGGATCCGGCTGGATCGAAGAAATTTTTTTCTAAGTGATCGAATCTTGAAAAGATCGAAATCTTTCTATCAATAATTATAACAGACTAGTGGAGTAATTTCGCAAAACTATAATTGAATATCACGGTGGTGAAACATCCTGACATTGAATAAAAACACTTAATTACAGTGCTGGTAGCTATAAAGGTGCCTAAATGGGTGACGAAATACTTTCATAGATTTCTCATAGATGGCGCTACAGCTAAACAGTCTTAAAAACCAGATACAACACAGCAAGCACATAGAAACATTCGTAAGATCCGCTGGTTCGTTCCGTGGCTTAGTTGGCATGGCGTATGCCACGGTTGCTAGAAGTCGTCGGTTCGAATCCGGCTGGGTCGAAGGAATTTTTTCTAAGTGTTCGTTCTTTGTATTAATAATTTTGACATCCTTTTTTATAATTTTTAATACAAAGATCGAACACTCAGAAAAAAATCCTTCGATCCGGTCGGATTCGAACCGACGCCGACGTCTTCTAGCTTACCGTGTCAGACGCTATACCTAATAAGCCACGGAACGAACCAGCGGACCTCACGAATTTTTATATGTGCTTGGGTCGTGTCTTTGTATTTGGTTTTTTCAATGACTTTTTAATCGTAGCGCCATCTATGAGAAATCTATGAAAGATTTATCACCCAGTTAGTACCTTTACAGTTACCAGTCCTGGCGAGAGATGTCGCTATTCGCTGTATTTTAAATTTTTATTGAATTGACATTCAATTATTTTTTGTGAAATTACTCCACTAGTATGTTATAATTTATAATACAAAGATCGAACACTCAGAAAAAATCCTTTTTTTTTATTTCCCTTCGCTGTTATCGCATAATTTGTCAGTGCATTGAGTAAAACCTGATTAACATTGGTCCAGTAGCTGGATCGTGGTCACAGGATTCCAGCCCTGGTCTGGTACTGGCACTAGGGATGCACATGACGATTCGATTTTTATGAAGATCGATTCAAGTGTGTACGATCTAGCGGTTTTATATCGATTCATTGAAATACGATTTCTAAGCAAATCGATTCAACATTTAAGGCGAATCGATTCCTCTAGTTCGTATTCTAACTACTCGTAATATATATTTAAACAAAACAGTCTTTCTAAACCTCGACTGAATCAAATGGTTAATCTATAGAATTTGGTAACATCTAAGTATAATAAGTCTACGATATTTGGCCATTGTCGCTACTACTGTGCCATCTGAACGCCTTTTCTCATTGGTTAATATCACTCTAAAGCTGTCATTGGAGCCGAAAAGGCTGTCGATATTTTTTTATCAAAATTAATTTTGGAACGCTTATTATGAAATCGATCATATGATCCGATCTATGACTCGATTTAAAGACATTATGATCTATTACGATCCAAAAAATCGTTTCAAAGTAAAAAATGCTTCCCTAGTTGGCACTGGATCGCGCTGTGGCCTAGCCTTAACGAATAGAAAGTAAAGACGGGTCCACATAATGTGTTTACCAGTAGAAAGGAAAAGGCTGTAACAAAATGATATAAAAAAGTACAATGAGTATTAAACACTCCCTGGTAAACAATCCAGACAACACTTCCCCAAAAGGGGCTATATATGTATATGATTTACAAACAGTAAATCACGTGTCTATATGATTAACAAACATTAAATCACGAGAAGTTTGAGTTTGATACGAGGGTGATTTATGAGTACGCCCTCTTTTTGGGAATTCGATGGTAGTGATGACGGAACGAACCAACGTAAGAGTATTGGAATGAAGGGGGAATTCGAGAATGATTCAAAGGTGGGGAATGACTATGAAGGAGGTTAGAGCGCCGCCGCAGTTACGCATCAGATCCAGTGCCACTCACACAGGGTGCGCGGCGTGCCGGAGACGGACACTAAATTGAACAAACTTTAAAAAAATGAGCCACGCGAAAAATAACAAAATACAGATTTAGTCCAAATGACAACAAAACACGTAAATAAAAAGTATATTTATTTTTGTCTTATTTCGTTTTGCACACAGTATTGTAATTAACAGTGGTCGGAAAAAGGAGCGACATAGAGTTGTTAAAACCAACAAATATTAATTAGTTACTGTTTCGCATTCCGGATTTGAGGAAATGGTTTTACTGATTATTAGTAATAGTAGGATTTTAAAGTAATTCTAATGTTGCCATGTAAAAAATGCATTAGATAACTTACCTTTTACTAAAACGTAGAATGAAAAAGTAATGAGAATGGTCACTCCCCGCCTCTCCCTTGCTTTACATATCGTATATTCACGGTCACATTAACGGAACGGCGACATTTGCTAGTAGGACTTAAGAAAAAAGTAATTAAAAATTTTATTTAAGAGGTGAATTTTAGGGCATTTTAGTTTGCACGAGAATCGTTGTGATTGCTCTCTAAATGTATTTCATTTAAATCCAAAAACCCAGTATAACAGATGTTCATAAATTCGAACCACTAGCAGAAATGTCGTATTTTAAAAGGAATATCTTCACACTAGATTATTTTAATACTTTTTATAAAAAAAGCTTCTGGACGCTTAAGACGAAAAAGTCACATTTTTGATGGCCTATTTATCCTATAGAGTTTCTTTCATCCGGAAATTCGGAATTCGGAAATTCGGAAAACTTATTTTAAATTAAAAAAAGTGTTAAGATTTGGTGGCTCTTTGTAGCTATATCTATACATGTTTAATGTAATTACATATTAATCAATCTATCTACATTTATGGTTTATTTCTTATACAATTACGACGTGACAATTCTTATCCAAATCTATAATTTTAATAAAATATTATTATTGATATGCGCTAGCCACTGATCGGTTTGAAGTTTTACTGTGCCACTGAAAATGATTGATACTTAAATATTTACAATATCGAATCAGTTATTTTTGGAGTCGGTACCAGGCAGGGCAAGTTCACAAACTTACTGTATATCGTAAGAATCCATTAACATATATAATCCTTCTTTTTATTGAACTCGGGTTAAATAGCAAAATACTGGACGCTGTACTGGATTGTAACATTAATCCATTGTCAATTCAGCACTGGATTTCAGTAACTCGGGATCCAGCTACTGGATTAATGTAATAAATCAAAATAATCTTTATTATTATTATTATTATTATTTAATTTTAGGAAGACCAACGGCTATCTTACATAACATAAACTTAAATAAAAACGGAGAGCCAATTATAGGTCCTCACCGGTAGATACATATTAAGTTAATTAATGAGCTATAAATTATAACTATATAACTAACATTATACTATATAGGTAATGACATAAACGCACACACAACAATTAGCTACTCGCCAAAATACAAACCACTAATAAGACGCTTCACCGATGCAACACTAGTGTTAAAAAGGTCAATATCAACCTGCTTGGACAATACATTTAATTCATAGGTAAGCATAACACTTGAAATCGTCACATTGGTTAAACTCTACCGCGCATTCGTAAGGCAGATTCTCCTGAGAAGAATAATCATGAAACTCTAGGGGTTGCTCTTTGTAAATAACATTTGTACGCAGTCAACATTTACAATATATTTATTGTCTTGCTTTCAAACATCAGAGATCGAGACTACCTCCATGAGCTAAATGGGTTACTACCACGGATGTTTGTCATCCAAGTGCGCAGAAGTTGTATAATAAGGCATCCATAATTAAAATTCTGTTATCCTGATTGACCACCACAAAGTATTTCTATTGCAATGTCTTTTTAACTTTATTCATGTTGTGGCTTGTTATGGACTCTGTTTGAAAGTACTGTGAATAATTTCAACTAGTTGTTACGCAAATAAATATCTACAGGTAAGATCTTGCAATATTTAATGTTCAAGTACGTGCTTAGAATGAATTTATTCACCACGTTTAAAATACGATTAGAAATACAAATTCTTTATTCCTCTCGTAAGTCAGTATAGATAAATAAAGATAGACGCAAAAGCGTCAAGTTACGATGACAAGTTTTTAGTTTATTATCATACAATGACATGCAATAAACAGTTAGTTTATTTCGTACAATCAAGAGCACATAAAGCCTGATACTTTGGATCGTTCTTATCGTAGACGGCTACGGTAAAGTTGAATTTAAATGTTAGAACTAACAGTAATAACTATAAATGTATTATTATTTTAAGTCATAGTCAATAAGGGTTGAATTAATCACCACCCAAAAGGCAAGCTTTTGTAGCAGTAAACAAAGCAGTTTAGTTTAGTAGCACTATAGCTTCTACTGAAAGGGCTCATCCAGCGAAGTGCTGCCACCTTACCTATTTCTGCCGCTAAGCAGTAATGTCAGCATTACTGTGTTCCGGTTTTGAAGGGTAAAGGTGCTGGTGAAATTACAGGCAAATGGGACTTGTCAACTTATGTTACAGGATGACAGTCACAGTGGCAGATTGACAGAGATTGACAGAGATGTCGCTCAGATTTTTGCAATTTAAAGCTCTGATTGGCACTGCAAGTGCTATGGACATGCGTGTCGCTTAAGAACAGGTGCACGGTTTGTTTGTCCTGCCACTTGGTATCATAAAAAAAGTAATGCTTACATTTCAACTGCCTCAGTGCCGAAAGGCTACCACGCTGTACTGGCACGCAGAGGACCCGGGTTCGATTCTCGAGCCGGGAGAAATATTTGTATGGCCTACATTTATTTCTCTCGTGAGTTTGGATGTAATTTGTGGTTGCCTATGTATGTGTTTATAGCACCAGCGATAGAGGGTTTCCCTAGTGTGTGGCCATGTGTGTGTGTGTGCGCGCGCGCGTTATTATTATTATTATATTACTGCTTGACGGCAGAAGCTAGGTTAGGTGGCAGTACTTCCCTAGACGAACTCCCAAGAACAAGGAGCCCTACAACTGTTAAAACTGATAAACTGTTTCGAATATTACATTTGATTCAATTTTGTTTGTTCCAGCATCTGAAGAACTATCAATAGGCAGCATGCGGTTCACGACGTTCGACCTAGGTGGTCACGAGCAAGCGCGGCGTGTGTGGCGCGACTACTTCCCCGCCGTCGACGCCATCGTCTTCCTCGTCGATGCCTGCGATCGCCCCAGGCTGAACGAGTCCAAGGTATCGTTTACCGCGCACTTCTGCCATGCGTAGTCGCAGTCGATTAGCTGTTATTTTATAACTTCATAATAGAACATCACAATACATTCCATATTCATAACAACTCCAAAGGAATATGACGTATGTCTTACTTTTAATAGTAATGATGTAGTTTTTTTTTATAACGTGCCTGATAATCAGAACGATTATCATTTCAAACCATTTATTTCCGCACACGTTAATATCATAACAAGACTCAACAATATCTGCATGTGGGACAAAGTCACCATTCTCTGAGCGGCAGAAGACCTTCAGCGCTGGTTTTCAGTTTGCCCCTAAAACACATTTGTATTTCAGATCTGCTTTATTAGTCACACACCGTAATCTTTTATAATTATAATAATATTTAAAGTTGTAAAAAATAAATAAAATATTACAACTTTATTTATAAAAAAGACTGACTTCAAAAGTTCGCTTTTCCGCTTTCGCTTTGTTTGTTACATGTTTGTCATTATTTGCCAAGTTTTATTGAAATCGGTTAACGGAAAGTGGGTGAAATCCATTACCAAGTCATGGTTACCAAGGGTAACCAAGCCTTACGTGCCTGTAATTTCACCAGCACCCTTACCCTTCAAAACCACAACATAGTAATGCTGACGAACTACTTCCCTAGACGAACTCTTTCACAAGGAGCTCCACTACTATTAAAATCTCTCTCGAATGTAGACGACGAACCGGATGACCGGGGCGACGGTTATGGATGCACGCCGTGTCCGATGGACTAGTCTGGAAATCTTTGGGGGGAGGCCTATGTTCAGCAGTGGACGTCTTCCAGCTGATATGATGGTGATGATGTTGATTATTATCAAGTTAGCCACCATCATACTATTTACGAGCAAGTGTGATGAAAAATATATTTTATCAGCTTTCCAAAAATGTTAATTTTCGAATTTTATATGCCACGTACTTAGAATAATAACGCATAGAAACCTAGTCCGCACATGCTAAGTGAGGCAAATTGAAGCGCGCCCAATGGGCCTACACGAGCGGGCGGGCCTTTAAGCTCAAGGTCAACTTGCACCGCGAACAGTTCAAGAATTTTAGCTAAAAATGACGAAATGTACGATAAATGAGTGCAAAAATACGTCAGACAAACATAAAATAGATACTCACATCACATTCCACAAGGAAGTAACGCGTGTCAACTTGTATTTTTATATAAATATTCACCAAAATCAAAAATTAACCTACTACTAAAACTAGCCTACATGAATTTGATTTTTGCCTCACTTGTGACAGTTCGTTTGATATGAAACTATCATTCTATGCGTTATTATTCTAAGGCCACGTAATAACGTGGTATAATAATTCAGCATGCCATATACACACATCGTCACATAAAATAAAAAATTATTTACATATGCAGAAGGAGCTGGACTCTCTGCTGACAGATGAGACTTTGAGCAACTGCCCGGTGCTGATCCTTGGCAACAAGATCGACAAGCCCGGCGCCGCCAGCGAGGACGAGCTGCGCCAGTTCTTTAACCTCTATCAGCAAACCACGGGCAAGGTCAGTCACCTCACATGTACTGCGCCGTGACCTCGAATTGCAAGTGCCAACGAGGACATTGCTTGCACGGCTGATAAACGATAGGTTATATAGGCAGGCGATCAACCTACTAGGTAGTAAGTTCAAACGTGCTTGGAGGCCGCTTGTCCTCCCCGACGACTCCCCACTAGGCCACAAGACTGGTAATTTTCTTGAAACCACTCACCCATCGAGTATATAACCAGAAATAGAGACGAAATAAGGGCCATATATTCTTGGTAACACATTAGTGATATAGCTCTTATAACAATTAAATCAAAATATAGAATAACAATTCTCGTTTGCACTGAAATATAGACAGGCCAACTACTGACCTGTGTGTACGTCTCCATATATTCCATGAAATATTCTGTATTTATTGTAATAAAGATAATATCTCTAACAATGTCGTGCTGTTCTATTCGGTGGTGTGGGAAAAACAGCAAAACATCTAATTACAAAACAAACGGAATCAAATTTCATCGGTAATTAAATATTAAATGTGTAATTTTCGTCCATTTTAGCAAAGATCAAGTTAAACTGGTCGATTTCAAGTGAAACAGTTGACGACACCCGTCAATTGTTTCGAACTCGGGCTAGCCAATCGGAGCACAGTTGTATATGGCAGCATAATTTTCAAACAAATTTAAATGACATTTCGCCTCTATTTCTGGTTATATACTCGATGCACTCACCATATTAATTCTATTGAGACGTCAAAGAGTTTATATTGCATTTAGCGCAATAATCCACAGCGCTTTGCTTAAGTGGCGACAATTGCCCACATAACATTGTGTAATAGCGACAGGATTTACCTATTTATAATTAAATTGACTTTTATATAAAAGTTCTTAGGTTTTCGCGATTGTTACACTTAGTTGACTGTCAACCGTGACCATGGGACATGTAAAGGGCCCGAAACGTCGGTTTGTTTGAAAAAACAAATATACGCGATTTAAATCCGGAAAAATAATTTCATTTTCTATTTTATATAAAATTTCAATTTATAATTTAATTATATTATTAACATAGTTAAATCAAATCTTAAAAAAATATTATCATTTATTATATTTATATTATCTTCCGTGTTTATTTAGTTTCGAAATTATTACTCGTTTAATTTATACATGGTCAGGTAGCTGGTTATCGTATACGGGGCGCCCTTTAGGTTGTAGCTGAAAATCGGCGGTTTGCTCCTGAGTAAACACCGACGCTGAGCTATGGCCTTTTTGCACAGCACAGTGCACATACATATCTGGGTGTTCGGCAGTGCTGCGACTGTGCTGGCTTTTCTTTCTTTTTATTATATTAGTACATATTTTTCTGTTATGCATGTGTGTCTATAAATCCAAATAAATGTTTCATCTATCTATCTATCAATTATGACAACATTTGTTATTTTTCTAAAAAATAGTTACGCGGCTAAGTGACAAAATATTTTTTTGAGATATCATAAAAAAACCATAACCCAGTGTTAGAATACTGAAATTGTTTAATGATGTCTCGGCTATGCATCGTTCGGGTAAGTTCCGACAAGTCGAACATGTTAACTAATTTTAACTGTTTTTTAAAAGTGAATTTTGTGCTCCATCTTTTGCTATTTGAAACGGATATTTGACCATTTCTCACTTAGTCGCGTTTTAATTACTGGACGGCAGATAGAGTGTCAGTGGAATGGTAGTGATGTCATTCAATCACTAACGATCAGTGTTGCCTTACTAAAAGCAACATAGAAATTACTATGCACACCTTCATTTTTGTCTCGTTTGATAAGCAATTTACTCTTCAAATTGGATATGTATAATATTATTTAAACTACGCCATCGATTCTCCATCAAAGAGCAGAATACAAAAAAATGCAATGGCAGTTGATTCGCATCTCGATGGCTAGCCACTCACAAACTACTGCTCTGCGAAGTTGTTAGTATTTTATAAATTGCCCTACTTGTATTTATATACAGGGTGTAATCGTTGTGTGCCCAGGCGATTATTCCATAAATATAAGAGTAATCAAAAGGCTTTATTTTGTATATAAAACATTTGATTAAATTTGACCAACTGAAAAAGAAATGATCCTTACATGAAACTGAGTCGATCAGCATTAAAAAAAATTGATCAATTTTATTCTTTTTTATGGACAACTCACACTTGACCAAAGATTAAAAGATAGTTTTATTACTTTATTTGTATAAGTTTTGTCATCTGTTAACATATTGTTACCTCTTACATTAGGAAAACTAAAGCCTCTCTACGAATGTTATATTAAATGTGGGAGAGCGTTTAATGCAAAAATGTTGTATGTCTCGTTTTATTTTCAAAAAGTTATTGATGTCGACTTATTCATTAGGTAACATACTTTCGATGTCAGTTTAAAGCTTTTTGGTATCTCTTATATTTATAGGATAATGGCCTGGGCACACCTAACGATTACACCCTGCATACAAAATACCGTATAAGAAAAAGCCGTGGTCGCACCTCTTTGTTTTCTCGGAATGTATCTGCGAAATTAAACGTAAAATTTACCACGAGCTTTAAGACGAAGGAAAATATCGTGATGAAACCTGTCGAAGGTTCACAACCTTCGGAAAATGCGTGAAGTCTCCAATCCGCATTGTGTCAGTGTGACGGATTATGGCCTAAATCCTCTGAGAGGAGGCTCGTTCCCAGCAGTGGAACGTATAAATGAGTTGATGATGTATAAGAATTATTATTTTCAGGGCAAAGTTTCTCGATCGGAGCTGCCCGGTCGGCCACTTGAACTCTTCATGTGCTCCGTACTGAAGCGCCAGGGCTACGGCGAGGGCTTCCGTTGGCTTGCGCAGTACATCGACTGAGCATCACTCTAACAGCTTATGTATGAATGCTTTTCGATACGCGTAGCTACGTACTTCGGTTATATAAATGAAAGATTCGACACGAGATTATGTTTTGCTGGCAATGTGATAATTATTTCCTGGATTTTTTGATAATTATTTATTTATAATTTGAAATAAATAATTATCATTTTTTTCATAATTCTTTATTTCATGATTTAAAATAGGTAATTATCACAAAAACAGTGTTATCATTCTTGTATAAAATATGAACACTATCACTGCCGGGCACTGGTCCTTTAGAACATTAGATTGTAATATAGCTATGGGGACATTCATCGAAATTCATTTACATGTCATTCGACGTATGATTCTAAGGCCAAACATTGTTCCATACAAAAGATATTTTTTAAATTGATTTCTGTTCTTATCTTCGTCTCTAGTTATCAATAAATATTAGAAGATAATATGTAGCACTTGCTAGCTGACAGATCTTGTTTCGTGTCGTATGTAATTATATCGAGATAAATGAACTTTTGAAATAAACAATCAGTTTTTCTTTGTCTATGTTTTCTTATCGCTTGACTTGTTAGCTTTATCTATATTAGTGACATTGCCCTGTTTACATTCTATTTATTTTATATAAAAACAATGTCGCCAACTTATATGTGATGTGTTCAAAAACGCCTACCACGTTACAAGTCAAATTGACTATCAATTTTTATGGTTTGCATAGTTTATTTTTTATTATTTTTGTAATTTCTTTGATGACCTACTAAATGGAGTCCATCATTTAGACGTAAGTTCAGATAACAAAAATTTTACGCGTGTTTTTATGTCGCCTGTCTAGAAATTCATATATTTTACATACACACGTCCATATGTAAGCGCGTCATCGCTGTATACGCACGTGGCTGCGGGTTTACAATTAAGTTTAAAACACACAGAGAGGGTGCGGATCAGGCGCGGTTCGGGTCGGGGCCACGGCGGGTCTCGCAATACACGCTGTTGTCGTCCATATAAAGATACGGAATTAGACCCGTCGTGGTACCGACCCGACCCGCGCCCGACCCGCACCCGCTCTCCGTGCATATCACGCGTTATAGGCAGGCACTGACAGTGTACCTGTTCAGATGACCGCGCCTTATCGTTCACTGCAAGTACGTTGCATCTCGTCATCTGAACATTCCAACGCCCATCAACGCGCGGAAGATGTGCGTCCGTCTGAACCTATCCTAAAACAACATTTTTTTCAAAACAGTACACTGGCGACATCTCGCAACGCAGATAAGTTGGTGGTTTTGTAACTTAATCTTAGCGGGTATGTAGCTACGTTACGCTATGCAACGAGTTCAAAAACTTATACCTAACTTAAATGAATATGAACTCGATGTTTTAAAGTCGAAATGCAATCGTCGGTAGGCTCAAGTTCACATCTTCGTCTTTATAGCTTCACTTGAGGTGGCGTGGACAACTCGCTCGCTAGTAATGCCAGGCACCTTTAACATCTACTTACAATACCAGGATGTGATAAAAAAGTATTGTTGGATTCTTGTTTTTTCACCATTATAGCGAGAAATAAAATTTTCGTACAATAACAGCGAACGTCAGGATTTAAATCCCTTAAACAAATGCTTTATATAACATATTGCAATGGTTCCCACATCATTATTAAGTGACGTAGATGCCATTTACGTAGATGCCATTTCCATTGCTATTTTTTCAAATGGGACATATTTTTTGGCGGTATATATTTTGTCATTAGGGTCAGATGAGGTAAGAGGAACATTGGGGGACGAAGGACTAAAAGCCTTAACTCATAATCTAAAGGGTTTAGCACTATAGTCTCTCAGTCAGATATCGCTATGATGCTTCAATTCCAAAAAGCGGAAAAACAATTGGACAGGTTGTGAATCTCCACACGACAGCAGTTCGTCGAAGAAATTCTTCCAAAAATACCTTGCTGCTGCCTAAATGTTGGCGTTCTTGATCAATATTAGGAAGAGAAACGTTAGCACAATTAAAAAACATGATAAATTCATAATAAGGCCAATCGATAGGTGTTTTCAGAATTTTTATATCTTATTTCGTTTCGGAAATATAAAATCGGACAACAGAACGAAATGTACAATGTTCTGAGAATGAACAGTCTTACACATACGCCTTTGTTCTGCGGATGAGCCGATTTGTTCCTGGAGCTTCAAACGTTTGAGTCACAATAAAGTATGTTCTTCTAGCTCCTCGTGAAAGAGTGCATCCAGGGAAGTACACCATCTTACCTATTTCTGCCGCCAAGCAGTAATGTGAGCATTAATGCGTTCCGGTTTAGAAGGGTAAGGGTGAATTTACAGGCACATGGGGCTTGTCAGCTTATGTCTCAGGGCGATTAGCGCATGGGCAGTGGAGATCTTATGGTCTTTGCGATTTAAAGCCCTGAATGGCATTGTAACTGTTATGGATAGGCGTGTCGCTTACCACCAGGCCCACAACTTGTTGGGCCCGTCACTTGGTATTACAGAAAAAAAAAATCAAATACTTAAAAAAAGGTGGTAAATAATTTAATTTGATTCTAGTTTAAACAATCTATATTGCTGAAGTTGTTCAATTTGCATGGACACTATATCGAAAGTATTTTTCGTCTCATTTGTATCTATATATCTGTATTCTAGACGAGTCTTTAATAATTAGATAAGTTATAGTTAACTTCTAACAATGAAGGTTTTTTCGGCGTAGTATTATGTCTATTCATGGCGCTACAAAAAGTACTTGTGTTTTATATGACATTTGTATCGATTGTTATATCAGTGTCAACTCAAAAATTGTTTCAGTTATTATTGGTGCGTTACCATTTGTCGCTTAGTGGACGGTAGAACGATGACTTACGACGTGGACGGCAGAACGATCATTTGCCAGTTATTAAAATATCGTTGTTGAATCCTAATCAATGCAGTGCAAGGTCTTTATTACTTGAGATGATATGACCCAAGTAGCCGATGATTAGTCTATTAATACATGAGCCAGTTAGCCAGCCAATACGCACTTAATACCGGACTTAGGAGCTGTATACATACACACAACGGCACATTTAGCGGAACGCAAGTAAAATAATGCAGTATTTTTATGTATGTATTTTAAGTATGGTCGGTTATTTTACTTTTTTACTTTAGATCTAATTAGTCATTTTTATGTGATTGATTTTGCGTTGTTGTACATTTTGTAAACAGTACTTAAAAAAACTTTTTCATTTATTACAGTTTTATTAATCAATGTTAAACTGTCACAATCTTTAGCTGCGTAAAATGTAAAAAAATGCATTTTATTTAATTTTGTTTTTGTAAAGGGTTGACTAAAGCTATATCTTATCGATTAAGCTTCTTATCTTATTGATGGCATAGACTATACCGTTTGCCATTATTATGAAAGGATTTCTCAATCCATGTACCAGATCTACTACTATATAAAGCTGTTATATTTTACTACTTAAGTCGATGTTAATGTTTACTTGTGTTTTCTTTGTGAACGTTTTCTATTCTATGCGTATTATTTTATATTCCCACGTTTTGTTCCGTTAAATGTGCCCGGCGTGTGTATAAACATATATTTTGATTGTAAGGTTCAACGTCGACGACGTCATCGCAAATTACGTCTGTAGTCGTATCTATTTCATTTATTGATGTTACTTTTTGCACTGTTTGCCTTGCCACACATTTATGTACATGCATATATATAATGATGATATACTCGTATAATTTGACGTCGGTTGTCTGCGTTGAATCTTAGGCTGTTCTTACGGAACAATACAAGGTTAGAAATACCAGTGTCTCGCCAGACATTACTAGTAAGCGAGCTGTATTTATTTATATGCGGTTAAAAAAAAGCTCCGCTACAAATAACTGTAGCTATTAGTGTCATTTTCGTCCGGCTGCCAAACGTGAAGCTAACAAAGGCGCTAAAGAAAGTAACATGATTACTTATTTATAATTCTTTAGATTTGTGAATCGTAAATTGTCTCTATTTAATAAGGTAATGGTGCAAAGCATTAATTTCGGTATTATACATAGTTTCACAGCCAATTTGTTATTTTCCTGGCAAAGTCGCTCTAGCATACGTTTCTGTCAAGCACTTTGTCTTGCGTTATAGTAATATTTACTCGTTAATTAAATATCCGTCTGATTTTCGTCAATGTATTGTATTAAGATACAATTTTGAATTAAAATTTGTAATATTTATTTTCTTATTCTCATTCCAATTTTATTGAGTGATAACAATTTTGACTCGGCTATGTGTTTATTAAATAGTGGCCATTGTGTTGTATATTTCTAAAGGCGACTATTAGTTATATTTTTGTAAATTGTTTCAATCACTTCAGTGTTTTTTGATATGATCATTGTGCATTGTAATATTAGAAACGGCTGGTCGGATACCGGTTGATAACGTCTCACTAAATCATAACAACATTTCCTAGCCACTAAGAAACGTGCAATAACTGTAAGCAGTCATCACGGCAGCCTAGATGGCGCCACTGGCTATTTATATCAAACTATAGCAATAATTATCAAGGCTTTTTCTGTCACTCCTTTACTACAGTACAGTCGATAAACCAACGCCACAAAGTTTTATTTGCCGCTGTAAACCAGAATTCTTTACATACGTTAAGTTTACTAACCTAAGTTAAATGTATATTGATTGTTATGTGGAACGCAATTCATAATAGCATTGCACGTTCCTTTATGTGGTAATTTAAACATTGGAATTGTTTAGCTACATTTAAATGGTGTTTTTATCAGTTATTATGCACAAACGTTGTCGTTATTGCTCAGTCAGTTGTGTAGCCATCACAATGTTCAAGTGGATCCTAATTAAATGCCAAATAAATGTATCTCGTTAAATCTGAAGTGTCCGTTACACTGTCAATACTTCAAGTATGAATGTCGACACATTGAAGAGTATTTTTCTCTTGTAGTCGTCACAATTATCACAGTAAACATTACGCATTCGTTTTAGTACTTTGAATCGTCTATTGTGTACTCGTCCCACTGGACAGTTTTCTCTTATTATTGATAGTGTAAACGCCCACTTAATTTATAATAAGGAATGGAATGTAAACGTGGTGGATTGAAGGAGCGTCTGTCGGCGTGACGAGCCGTTTCGTAGTTGCGATCAACACCGCTGGGCGTCAGCGTTACTTAGACGATGTTCTTTGGTATATAATTTGCAGTTAAAGTCCAAAAAAAACAAAGTTTTGTAATAAAATTTATATGAAATAACCACTTGTTTGATTCACGAACGTTTTATGATTACCTATCTCATTTGGTTAAGTGCCTCGTAGCAGTGCAAGCTCCTTCTGAAAGAGTTCCTCAAGTACTGCCACCTTACTTGCCGCCAAGAAGTAATATCAATGCGTCCTGATCTTTGAAGGGTTAATGGTGTTGGAGAAATTACAGGCACATGGGATTTGTCAACCTACATCACAATCTCAAGAGGAAATTAGCGACTTAGGAGCCGCATTCATACTAGCAAGTTAATTACTTAATTGTTCGTCCAGGGTAGTACTTACCACCTTAGCTATTTCTGCCGCCAAGCAGTAATGTAATGTAATACTGTGTTCCGGTTTTGAAGGGTAAGGTAGGCTGGTGAAATTACAGGCACATGGGACTTGTGAACTTAGGGTGACGGGTGCACTGGTAGTGCCCCTCAGATCTTTGCAATTTCAAGCTCTTGAGTGGCACTGCAACTGCTATAGACAGGCGTGTCGCCGACCATCAGATGCGCGACTTGTTCGTCCCTGTCACTTACCATCATAAAAAAAATAGTACATTAATATGAGGATATATTTATCATTTCGGTGTCAGAGGAAACGCTCAAAATGAAGTTGGTTTGAGTGGGAGACAAAGGAATAAAAGCTTCACATTTATACTAATTAAAATTGTAATGATAGGAAAATAATGCAATAAAAATACTAATGTATAGACTATTTTCTAAAGTAATAATAATTTTACAAACAACACTCAAAAATTTCCTTTGTGAATATAAGATTGTCAACGTCTGTGCAATGTGAGGGAATGCGTTAAATAGATAGATAACTTACAATAAAAAATAAAAAAAAAACAAAATAAAAATGGTGTCGATTCTGTCGTACATATTTTTAAAGCCTACATTACTCCAACAGCAGGGTAAGCAGACACCACAAACCCATGGTCCAATTGCCAGAGGAAATTTGCCTATTCCACAAACAGTGTCAATAGTAAATTACATGTGCGAAACAAAATGGCCACCATGATTCCATTAAACTTATAAACTTTCGGTTTATTTACACTAACTGCTCAATGATATTGCACATATAACACTTAAAATTAACACTACCTGGAATTCATAACACGTAATGGCAACCTGTAAATAAATAACTTGTGCACTAACAAACATCACACATTACTCTATTTCGTCTTTCCCTTGTCCTTATCTTGCTATTTTGGTGGCTTCGTTTTTCTACACTCACGAGCTGTAAGATCGTGCAGCTAAAAGAACTAAACTGCCAAAATACTTTAGTAATATTAGTGTTAAAATTATCAAATTAAAACACTAAATATCCTTAAAAATAAATTTAAAACAATTTGCACGAATTTATAGCTCGTGAATTTATATCACCCCTCTCCTCATTGCCGTACTATCAGCAAAATCGACCACCAGGGACCTTATTTCGTGCATGCAACGGCGGTTAGTAGTGGCAGCTTACTTGTCAACCAATAGTATTTAAGAACTGAATTATATTTTCATTACAAACAGCAGGTTCTAACAAAAAAAAAATTTGGCCACAAAACAAGGGCAGGGACAGGGCTTACTACAATCTCGGCTTGTAAAGAAATTGCTTTAGTAGCAGTAGAGTTCCTTGTGAAGGAGTTCGTCCAGGGAAGTACTGGCACCTGACCTTTGACCATTACTGCGTTCCAGTTTTGAAGGGTAAGGGTGCTGGTGAAATTCCAGGCACATGGGATTTGTCAACTTACGTCTCAGGGTGACGGGCGCAGTGGCAGTGCCCCTCTGATCTTTGCAATTTGAAGCTCTGAGTGGCTCTGCAACTGTTATGGACTGGCGTGTAGCTTACCACCAGACACGTGACTTGCTCGTCCCGTCACTTGATATTAAAAAAAAGAAAACTGTTTTGGGGCTGGGTAGGCTTCGGAGTTTAAATTACTGACTTATTAAATCTATATGACCACGCCCATGTGATATTGGGTTTTTTCGGCTTTTATCGCCGTAACGGCACCCGTGAGAGATCTATGGACTTTCTCACTCAGGCGGTATCTTTACAGTAACCGGAGTCTGATGTGAGATGTCGCTGTATTTAATTGTAATATTGATTTTTATTGAATATATGTGGTGGTGGCCCTGGTTTGGCTCAGACGCAAGTTCCGACTCTTGTCAGGTCGAAGGAATTTTTCTTTACGTTCGATTGTTGTGTTAATAATCAAAGTTATGGAGTAAATTCACAAAAAATTAAATTAATATTATATTGATAATATCTGTTGAAGTGGGTAATACCATAATATGTTTGTATGCCTAATATTTGGCCGGACCACTGTGGCTAACAATGAATTAAGCTTTGCTGATAGTACCTGTCATTTTTGTCGTAATTGGTTAAGAGGGTCTTACTCTTCTTTCAAATTAATTATAACTAGTGATCAGAATAAGTAGAGTATATTTACCTAAACTTCAAGGAACAGGGACAGAAAGCGGAGGAGACTACCTCACAACATAATTTTTTTTGTCCCGGATATTTTTGGGATTCGGGAAATAACTTAAGTTCACTAAAAATTGAAGTTATTTGGGACAGGTAGGTTTGGGTACGGATCTAAACTTTGCGACGAGTTGTTGCAACGACCAATTTTTCGGAATATTTAGGATAATTCCGACATAAAAATCCGGGGCAAAAAAATGTTGTCGTCGTAATGTAGTCTCCAATTTCTGCCTGTTATTCCGATCACTGTTTATAACTCATACATAGAACGAATTGACAAGAGCTACAGCTCAAGACGCTAAACCGAAACCTTTCTTTCTTTAATTACGACACTTAGGATGGGGATGATATTACAACCGCAGTTACATTTTCTCTGACTGATTACAATATTTTAAATAAATAAATATAAACAACACTTCAATATTCCAATGAATGTGTACGAATTTTAATAAACAACCTGGTTGCTTCTGACTGATAATACTCAAAAATTTTCTAATAAATTTTTACTAAAACTAATAAAATCATTTGGAAATGGTAAGAAGGTATGAACGAAAGAAGATTCCGCACACGACGTACTATTCCTTTCTTGTACATCTGGCATACCCTGGACAACATTCGATTTCAAGCACTATAGTGTATGTCATCGATAAAAAGAAGTCGGTTATACATAACCAGTGTAAGCCGATATGCGACGCCTTAACGATAATAACACCTGTCTATACTAGTCGTGTGGTTGTCCATACTATTGCTTAATTTGTTTCAATTAATTAAATGTAAGCAATCAGAGGTAAACTTACTGCGGTTGTTCCGTTATCCGAAATTCTTCTACAAAGCATCATTCTAAAAATAAGACGCTTTCAATAATTGTTCTACTTTGTCAGACAAAAATAACTCTTATACCAAAATTACCCTTTCCAGATTTAGCTTTGCATTTAAGTTTTAGCGGAGTGAAATCGAACACTTAATTAAAATTTGTTATACTCAAAATCAATGTGTATAACATCGTTGTGCATTCAAGTCTTTTTAAATAGCAATTCAATGCCAAAATATAGATTATTTCTTGAAATTAACATATGAAATTGATTACAATTTAACGCCCGGTTTATCGGGCAATTAAGTAGGGAGTTTCGTATACTTCTTTATTCTTAGTTAACTATTGCATAAACCTGATGTGTCCGATTACACTCCTTACTTTATATACTACCTTCCAAGTAGCATTTACAAGTGACACCTGTTCAAGCTCAGAACAACCACTACACTACTATATAAATTCACGATGTAATGTGAGGTAATATCACATTTGGGACTAAACGCCATCTGTATTCGAGCGCATGTGGCTTGCAAGCTCAACATAATCTAGGCAGTTATTTTAAGCCCACGATCTACCGAAGCCAGTACGTCATTAAGTAATTGTTAGGTTTAGTTAAGCTTGCACCCACCACATACTTTTAACAGCAAACGCCTTAGTGGTCCAATCACTGGCAAACATACCGGCTGCTACGGACAGCGACACTTCATTAATACTACGCCTGATAAAATATTCGCAAGTGAATGGACCTCTTATCTCTTATCCAATATGTTATTTTCTACTGGACTCACAATTGAAGACATAACCACACAAAACGCAGAACTGATAGTTAAGCCACAAATTACCGGAGCGGGACAGGGATGTAGCGCGCTCTCTCTCCCGCTTACCAGTAGGGTACGCGCCTCTTGTGTAAGCGCTGGGCTGTGATAAATGCTATCGATATCGACATTGGCAATCCATTTTTGCCCACTGGTTTAATATCACGGAATAAAAAAAACAATTCAAGCGTCTTAAGCCTCGATTATTATCTGAACCGATGTCGCCAAAACTCACACATTCTTTATTTGAAACACTACAAAATCTTGATGTTGATTGGTCGTAGTTTCAAATTTAAAAAGAAATAACAAATAATGGATTGTTAATATAATTTAAACTTTATCGTGTTGGCATATCGTTGAAAGTTCAATAACCTATTACTACAAGTTACGAAGTTTTGATATTATATTGAAATTTCAATGTGCTGCCATTTAGCGGTTAATTTCTAAACGACGACGAATTATTGTTATTAATTTAGTTCTCCAAATAAGAAGCGACCATATAAGCTTTACTTTCGTTTCTTGTAACAAAAAAATTATTTCGATAAACAGAAAATTTGTTAAAATAAAACTTCGATGATATTAAATACCACCACAGGTAAATTTTTTTTGGTGGGGCTATCATTTTTGCACTCCAAAACAGCACAATTAAGCATTTCTCTAGGATTTTAGAGATTTTTGCCATACAAAGCGAAAATGGCGGACGGAGCTCAGATAGGTCGTTCGAGACCTACAGTTGGCACGCGTTGGATGCTAACTAACCACTTCTACAGTATTTATTGTTGTGTGCTTTATATCGTCAACCGTTCTTACACTCATACCCCATAACATATGCGGTAAGATCACGAGAGCATGCGAAAGTAATCATTCTTAATTTTCCGGTATTTCGAATTTCCGTCGAAAACACTAAACGAGCAAGAGAGAGAGCGCAATATCGCTGTCCCGCTCTGATGATTTATGGCCAAGTCTTCAGTGAATAAATGATCTTACTAAAGAATTACGTTCGCCAAAAAATCCATTCTTTACCAAGAAAACCGCCTCCGTCCTATCTCGGTCAGCCAATACGAGTCAACTAGAAAACAACATACCATAAGAGTAAAATTAAAAATTACGCTACCTACGTGAGATTGGTATTGTCTACACTATTTTTGGGACTTGAACCCATGGATCTATAACTATCGGTGAACAAAACGGTGCGGTCACACTTTTTAATACATAAATATGCTACGTTTTTTAACATATAAACTTATTTTGATGTCACCGATGTAATGAATCTTAGGGTCGTATTCTAGAACTCTACTCAATGCTCAAGTCAGTATTTGAGTATGGTTTAAAGCACTCGAAATCATACTCAAGTCCCTGCCATTAGGGTCGTATTTCCAGTGCTTGTGTTTCCAGTGCAATCCTGACTTGAGCATTGAGTAGAGTTCTGTAATACGACTCTTAGGGTCGTATTCCAGAACTCTACTCAATACTCAAGTCAGGACTTGAGTATTGTAGTGAGTACTGAAAATCATACTCAAGTCCTTGCCATTAGGTTCGTATTTCCAGTGCTTAAAATCATACTCAAGTCTGCTCAAATCCTGACCCATAGACTCAGTTAACTTATTATACAAATAGATCAGTTCAAAGTAATTTTTCTGTCAACCTGTGCTAATCCAGGTCTAACTAGTCTTACATACTAAAATTCCTTTTTTTACGTCAACAAAAGTTATTGATCAAAATATATTTGTAATGTTTAATCATAATATATTTTCTGTTCAAAACATTTGTGACATCAAAAGCACAGTTCGGGACACACAATCAAATGCTTGTAAAAAATCTTTCTAATGTAGATACTTCATTTCCTAATTCAAAAATACATTGTTTTTCTCTGCTTTACTAATAATTTTTATTGCTCATCCCTTGGAAATATCGCACCTATACACTTGCTAAAAACATGTCATGTGTTAATTGTGTGTCACGAACGGTAAACCTAATTCTGATGTACACAAACTGCAACTCGAGCATTGTCATTACAATGCCAGTATTACTGTGTACATTCGTTCTAGCTAGAAAACTGCTATATACAATGACGATATAAATTTAACTACATCTAGAATTATTTTTAATTGAGGAGCTTATATTAGCACAGTTTGTATACTTCAGTGGGAGGCCTTGCATGCCTCTTTCACAGTTTAAAAGGCGCACTGTGGCGTTCCATACACTTTACATTACATTAGCCTATAGTATAAAATGGGAGGCACGACGTGGCTCGATTTGCGGTACGCCTATAAATGCAACATTCCCCTATGGTAACCCTAAACTTAAACAATGACGTCACTGCTAGTGTTGCCAGGACAGAACTTAAGTTTATACTCGATTACGATATATATGACGAGTGAGATATAAAAATAACGTTCAAAAGATATTTTTCTTTCATATTTTGTTGAATTTCGCGTTACCTGGCAACACAAGTCTTACCCTTAAAATACTAAATATTCTATTTCGCATTGCATCGATAATTTTTGGTGATACAAAGTCATAGAATTCAAAAACAGCGACATAGAAATACATAGAAAATGATATTAAAGTAATAGTAAATATAGCTTTGTAGTCAAGAACAATCACGCCTAAAAAGTATAAATTCAACAACAATGATATTTATAATTCTTAATTCTAACATGTACAAATTATAATTTAATTGTATGTGTTCAATTTTCGTGAGTTAACAGTTTAGATTACCATTTTCTAACCCTCTCCACTACTGACCGCTCGGTCATGAAGTACTTTCTTCCCCATCATAATAGAAAAAAGATATTTTATATTCAGTCGGGAAGTGTGATTTTGTATATATTTTTTTTACATAAGTCCTCGGTCTGTCATTTCCGTGGAACCAGAGTTAGGAAACACTGACATTTGACTAACAAAAAAGTAAAGACGACCACGTATCACATTACATATCACACTATATATATACAAACTGTATAGGGTCAATTCCATCCAATATCTTTTTATGAATTTTTCTAAGTTTGATTCTCTTTGTACTCTGCCTGTCAAATTCTTAGATTCTACATAATTTCGTTATTTACAAGTGCGAAAATATGTACAAGCTTTAAAAGACAGCCCCTACCACGATAAGATAAAAAAAAGATTAAAAGCTATACGCGGTATTATCTTAACTTTTCTAGAAGCCCACTTATTTCCTATTTGCTGAAAACGGCTCATTTGCTGTCAGAATGTTCAGTTAAATATTAACCAGTAGCTTTATTACCAGAGATCGGAAAAGATTAAGTATATTTATCTAAACTTCAAAAATGAAATTGAAATCACGGCATTATAATTTTGTTATTATTATTATTTATTAGTATTTTATTTTGTTCTATATAATAATAACGCACACACTCATAGCTATGTATAAGGGAAACCCTGTATCGCAAGTGCCATGGACACACACAACCACAAATTACACCCAAACTCACGAGAGAAATAAATGTAGTCCATACAAATATTTCTCCCGGCCCGGGAATCAAACCCGGGACCTCTGTGTGGCAGATCAGCCTGGTAACCGTTCGGCCACAGAAGCAGTTACTAGTTATATGTGTAAAGTGTAAGTACTTTTACTATGGTACTGTATTCAAAAGTTTTGTTATTATAAGTAAAAATATTTTTCGGTTTTTATTTTTAAACCTTCCCAGATTTCAGGAGGTATACGGACTCTATGTGTATTAGTGGAATCTTAGGTAAGTATACTTTACCTATTGCGATCACTGTTTATAAGTGACGAAACAATCTTTTATCAAAGTTACAAAACTATTTGACATAATCAATTATTATAATATTCATATTGTCTTAATATAAATCACACGTAAGCTTTGAAAATTCATTCATTAATCATTCATTTCCATTCAATGCGTCCTACGACACTTTGGTACATTATAACTAAGTTCATAGCCATTTCTACAATAGAAATAAGGTGTGTTTTGTATTTGCAAAATAGTCAACTGTGGTCACTTTCTTAATTTATAATTATGTGTTAGTAGATCGTGATAATTGTACATAATTTTTATGTAAAAATTATCGTTATTATAAGCGTCTCAGAGTGGCAAATAAGGTTTTTGCAGTGCCTTTCGAATAGGGTTAGGGTCACTAGCAATTTGTTCTAACTTCCATTTAAAACATCGATATATTTACGTGTCATGTCAAAATATTAAATTATGCACATTAGTATTATCAGTTATAACAGACGATATAACGTTGACTTCAGGTCGGATATTTACCGTAACGGATAAAAAACAGTTAGTTTTACATAAAGCTCTGTAGTTAGTGTTCAGTTCATCCATTTGCGGCAATTCGGCGCGCCGCACATGCACATTATTTTGTGGGCGTCGTCCTCGATGTCGAATTTGTAGTCGTAGGCCAGCTGTAAAAAGAAATGTTAATATGAATAGAAATGCATAGTAATAATCAAAAGTAATCAAATCTACAGATTTACTGGAACATAAATATAGTTAAAAAATATGAAACAGTAATGTTTATTGAAAATTAGCGACTTAGTAATAAGAAACACAGCCGCTCGTGATAGGTCACAGAGAAGTCACTAAAGCTGCATTCGTACTAGCAAGTTAATTAAAGTCTGTCTTTTTCGAAAACGGAGTAAAATGACAGTTTATTGTGTAAAAGGGTTGCCCCCTTCGAGCAGCTAGTGATTGCAGTCGATATATTTATCGACTATCAACAGATTATTTCTCACGCTTATGGAATAAATAGCCGAACTTGTTTCATTTGAATCGTCGAGCGCATTATTCTTTCAATTGCTGAGCACAATTTCATTTGAATTGTCAATTTTTGTAAGTATTTAGAACTTTGTTTATAATAATAATAATAATAATAATAAATCATTTATTTGGACATCTATGGCCCACTTGTTAGTAATACAAAAAGATACAGAACATTTAAACTTAAAGCTATTGTTAGTAGGTACAAATTACGGGACAATACATTGGCAAACACAAGAACACGTATATGCAACTTACTGCTCGAGGCGCCGATAACCTCATGATCTCATCATGATCTTTATGAAAAATACAAAGAGGAGACATATTTCAGTTTTTCATTTTAATTCAATATAGATAATCGAATCCGGGTATTCTTGTTAAAATGTACCTATATGAATAAAAATTTATCTCGACACTATTAGGGCAACCGACAAAAGAAGAATAAAGAAGGCAATAACGCTATTAGTAAACAATCACATTTTTCAGTCAGTTCACTCATTTTTGGCAAAATTTTATCTCCTTTCGCAATCTACCGACAAAACTATCCACAACAATTAAACAAACATTTAAAATGGTATGAAAACTGGCAACCATACATATATATCATTTTACTCCGTCTTCAAAAAAGACAGACTATAATAGGCTCTCTCATTTGTGTGTGGACGAGTGTAGTTTTCTTTATTTGCTACTTATCTGTGACTCTTTATCTACGACGCCCTTACTATTGTAACGATTGTTAACACTTATTTACCCTTGTGGCTCTATCTTATGTTCGTGTCATTTTTATGAAGCAGTGCGAAATAGAGCAGCCTATACTAGGTCGCTAACTTAAATATAGTATATTTTAAGCTTGAAGACTAAAATAGAGTTCCGTCCGTAGATTTTCAAATTTAGCCGACTATAAGGAGGTAACACATAACACACGGGTAGGTAAAGGAACATGTAAAGACAGCAGTTGCATTATCGTGAGTTAGTTATTGACCTCTTCACCGCGCGCGATGCGTCTCTTGGCGAATATGATGATGCGCACGTGGCGGTCCACCTCCACGGTCTCGGCCACGCAGTTGGGCTGGCACGAGTGGTTGATGTACCGCGCCAGGCCACCGCTCAGGGTGGCGTCCACCACCCGCCGCTCGTCAAGCCGGAACATGTAGATGCCGCGGTTCTGCACAGATACGCAACTTGTCAGTGCGTCTCACACAGTGCATTTATGTATCTTTATTTCAGACAACAGGGTCCATAAAGAACAATGACAAAATCATTATTAAAAGAGATCGTTAGCGTCTTGAAATGTCTTAATTACAAGTTTGAATAAAATAAATTCATTAGGTTATTCAAATTATAATAGCGGCCTATCTAAGTCTGGAAATAAAATCATCTGTAAAAGAAATTCTAATGAGTAATTATTATGTAAGCAGACTGATATCTACAACTGTGAGTTTCTTAACGTTGGGGGACATCTAGCCGCCAAAAAAAAGAATTAGAGTACCTACGTAAGGATATGGTCCACATATACGAGTATTTCACGTAATATCAAATTTACTGATTCGACCGATTTGTAATAAGCTAACAAGGGAATAACTACTTCATTCATTGACCTATCAACAATGGACATCGGGTCTAATACAAAAACCACGAAAAAAATGTCCGAGGTTAACCTATACAACCGTAGTGACATACGAAATATAAAAAACTAAAACATTTAATTTAAATTGTAACGCCATTGCAGTACTGCCTAAATTTGCTTACAACAATTTAAGGGCCCAAAAACACTATATTCAGCTTCTACTGGAAACTTAACAAAATGCACCATATTTAGCTTCGACTGAAAATTACTTGAACACAAGAGTAATGGAATAGTCTTTCTCGTAAATATTGATTTTTTATATATATTATTATGTCGAATTTTGTACAAATTCACTTAAAGGTATAATAAAGAGTTGGGCAGATACATACATACAATTATTACTACAAATGTGAAAATAAGCGTGTACTATAAGAAGTGTACCGATATTGTAACTAAACGTAAACTCAAATATCCGTAATTCCGATTTATAACAAAACCGTTACGCTTTCGAGTAATTTTGATGCTTTTTACATAGACAAAATTAGCTTTTGTTTTCTAATCTTCGTAAAAACACATTATGAAAATTCAAGCTGATGTTATTTCGGGCAAATGTATTTTCTGACTTCTGATAGGTAATCCCATGCCGTAAAACGAGTACAACAATATTGTGTTAGTTATTGCTAACGTTTAATAAAAAAAATCATTTTAAAAATAGGATTAAAATCAAAGCAACTCTACAGTTTCTTTGTTCTAAATATTTCAATCGCTTGTGGTTCGAACAATTGAAAATGACCAAGAAGTTTATATAAGCTTCTTGAATCTGACGTAATGGGTCTTTTTCCATCTTTTGCGCATGCAATGAGTAGTAAAAGGAAGGTTAGCTATTTCATTATTTCGTGTGCATTTGTAATTTATATTTACGATTCAGTTATATATAAATTAAATACTATAAAACTGTACAAAATAACACTTTTAAATGATAACTATGATAACACAATATATTTGTTTAGTGAAAATATGATACAAAATCCTGTTTTCACACTTTACTGCAGTAATTTTTACAAGTTATTATTTGTAGTGCATATATTGGTAATGCATGATTGACAACCGCGCTGTCACTCGAACAAACGAAGACTATTGCGCGATTGACGCTCTGTATGCAATTTTAACGCCCTACAGGTGCGGTACACTTTTTAGCGCGAACCCGACGTCCATTTATTGGTAGGTCAATGACTTCATTACAAAAAAGTAGATAAATTCTTCTCCAAATTGCCACGCGAGAAAATGGTAAAACCGACCAAAAAGTTCAAAAAAATCAGGGATAGATGGCACGTTTTACTAAAAATAAAAATAATTTGTGTCCGAGTTACCATTGCAAATAGTCTGTGGTACGTATTAATTAACTCAGTTAATGGCTTAACTTAATGCCTTTTGACCATACCAGTATAAAAATAATTTCCTCAGAGCTTTCGTCACGTCACAAACCCACGGCACTATTCAACTTCTATTAACTCTGTTTCAAGGATGATTCACATTAGACCGTGCCGGACGCGAGTCGTGTCCGAGGCATCCGAGCCTCGTATATGCCCCAAGATCTTAAATTAGACTGTGGGTCGTATTCCAGAACTCTACTCAGTGCCCAAGTAAGGACTTGAGTATGATTTCAAGCACTGGAAATACGACCCTAATGGCAAGGAGTTGAGTATGATTTCTAGTGCATTAAATCATACTCAAGTCCTGACTTGAGCATTGAGTAAAGTCTGGAATACGAGCCTGAGTCAGTCAGCAGGACGCGGTTTACGCTCGAATATGAACGTAGTGTTATATCATATTATAAAGCACTGGATAATTTCTTACGCACTCAATTAATTTTTCATCATCCATTTTTTTAAAACAGAACGTAGTCACTCTCTTTAAAGTCGCACATTCGGACGGAGCGCGTGTGACGCACTGGAGAGTGTTCACATTACAACGAGCCGAGGCAAGCCGGGCCGCATCCGAGGCTCGGACGAGCTTGGGCATCACTTGTCTGTGCCACGGACGCGGCATGTTGTCCGATACTGCCGGCTATTCTTTTATTTGGTTCAGGATTTTTGTCATAGTTGCCATAAAGTAATTTATAAAAAAACTTCCTTTCGACATATGTGTAATTATTTACAATAAATTACCAAACGAAATTAAATTGTTACAAGGACATACTTTTAAATTACAATTGACAAATTGGCTTTTGACACATTGCTTCTATAGTAATAAAGAATACTTAGAATTTACAAATTCATTACATTAATTGGAAACTACAGAGACTAAACATTAAATCCCATTAATATTTGCACATCTGCTTGCAGGTTGAATACAATGTACTTAATTTTACTTGCCTCTGTCGCTGAATATCATATTCGCAAAATATCATGTTCGCAAAACATGATATTCGCAAGACATAACGTTTACAAAATATCATTTTCGCAAGATACGACATTCTCAAGATATTACATTCTTAATATACCATATTCGCTAAACACCACATGAAATATCAAATGCGCGATTTACAACGTTCTGTACTGTTAGGAACAAAATACAAAATTATAAATTATTCATTTTATATCATTGTTAAAAAAAGAAGCAAAACTACAAAATATAAAAATAAAAAAGAATAATTTGTATTTCACTGATAAAAAAAAGAATTAGAAAAATAATAGAGAAAAACAAAACAAATGAGTATTATAGTAAAAGATAGCGTAAATAAACAATAGGTATTCAAGTGTGTCTGAACCGGTTAAGCGTACTACAGAATCCGGATCACTGAAGAATTTTAATTTTAGTAATAAACAGATACTTTATTTTAAAATGTGAATCATGTTTCGTCACAAATAACTGTCCTCTCCGTCGGCGGCGTCGCTTCAATACGTTCCGTGTGCATGCATCATTATGTAGTGCATTTCGAGGTACAAACCAAAGGAGTTTATTTGTTTTCGTTTTTTTTTTTAATTATTATCATATCATGATTTTTTGCAATAAGTCTATCGCATGGTTTTCATAAGTTGCAATATAGCTTTGATTTGTATAATTCTATATCCTACTGTAATAGTTATCATGAGTAGGGTCTTAGTTTAAAAAGATGCTATTGATTTCGACTTCACCCTGTATGTAGGTATACATTATATACATATATTCCATAAACCCCCTTAATATTTTCTTTATATTCTATATTACATATATAGAAAATAGGAAGAGGGTTTATGGAAATGATTTTTCTAACCATAAATGTATAAATATACACCATTTTAACGTATCTGCACAAAAAATATGCACGTAAGTGGCACGTAACTTGTGATTTTCAGTTACACGACTTATACTACCTAATCTAACTCTCTCTCTGTCGCTAGTAAGACCTGCTGTTATTACCTGTACTTAGAATGTTGTGTTTTGCGAATGTGGTGTTTAGCAAATATGGCGTTTTAAGAAAGTAATACCTTGAGAATGTGGTACCTTGCGAATATGATATTTTGTGAACATGATGTCTTGCGCATATCATGTTTTGCGAACATGATATTTTGCGAATATGACATTCGGCGACAGAGGCTTTTACTTAAGACCTTTGTAATTACTGTATTCTGGCAAATAAACGTATTCTATTCTATTCGAATTTAACGAAGAGTAGGCACTAGCCCGTAGTACCATGGCGTAACAGTTATGTCACAGAGTACTTAATACTTACTACGCAACAGATTCACTCTCATACAAAATCGAAAACACCTACGCCATAATAGTCTACTAAATCTGGCTAATGACTGAAGAAAAAGGAACCTAAACACGCGCTCAGAGTGGTGTAAATAACGTTGACCGCCGTGTGCAGTCGTGCGGAGCCGAATTTTCATAAACGAAACATTTGTATGAGCGCTTGCGCCGACGTCGGCGCACTCAGCGGTAGGCACTTATCGCGTAACCTTGAGCGACGGAGCCCTCGTTTATGTATCATCGAATGGTTAAATTTTCGTCTGCCAATTTTAACTTGTAGTAGACTATACCAGAAGAAATATGTCGTCCATTAACTAAAACGCGGTTAAGTGACAAATGATCAAATATCCGTTTTAAATAGCAAAAAATAGAGCACAAGATTCTCTTTTAACAGTTAAAATTAGTTAACGTGTTCCACTTATCGGAACTTACCCTAACGATGCACAGCTGAAATGTCATTGAACAATTTCTATATTCTAAAACTGGGTAATGGTTATTTGTGATATCTTAAAAAAATATTTTGTCACTTAGCCTCGTTTTAGTTTGCAGACGGCAGAAATGTCTAAATGCTTACCTTAGCTTCGTACTGCTTCTCTCTTATCTCGGAAAGCTCGGAGCGAATAATCTCCCCGATGTATTCTATCACCATCGTATGCTTCTCTAAATCTCGTGCGGCGTACAGCCCAAGACCTTGTATCTTCGATCTGGCAATAAACATGAAATTTAATATAAAAATAGCAAAAAAGCATGATAGTATAGAAATGACTACATTACGCAGTATATATGGTGTTGCTTTTGAAGATGGAATATGGAAAGTGCAGTAAGAGGGCGTAATGGTGTGAAAGACGATGTAGTCTTAGATCAAGATAGAAGGGAACACTTCGATGGTTAGGCCCACGTAGGCCAAATTTAGAAGAACATTCCCGCGGAGCAGAATAGACGTGAGGTTTTATAACGGAATTATACATAGCATAATGAATGATCTTTATGTCAATTGTGTAGCATACAAACTAGATGCGACTAGGTTGCGCGAGAAATCTCTGGAAGGCGCGTGACCCTTTTTTTTGGCTCATATCTCTAATACGTAAAGTTCATTTTCTCCAACATGTTAGGAAATGTTTGCGATGTTCTACTTTTAATTTTTTTTAAATTTTTTAATCCTTTATTATTTCCTCGCATGGTTTGAGGAAAGCACTATATATACGTCGGCGGGAACGGGGATTGCCTCTCTCGTATAATAGCGCTAGGTTCGGTAACTGTCCGACTTCCCGACCACCCACGTACAATATACGGATACGGACCTGGCGAGGTAGACGTTGTTGCGCCACTCCAGCTTCATCTTCTTGTACTGGCTGCTCTTGGTGTGCACGAACTGCTTGCTGTAGGGGCAGGCGGGCTCCAGCGCCGAGTTGGGCGCGGCGGGCGCGGGCGTGGACGGCAGCGAGGCGCGCGGCGGCCGGCGCCACTGGCTGCGCAGGCGCGGCTCGCAGCGCGCGCAGCCCGACGGGTTCACGGCCAGCCCGCCCTCCAGCAGCGCCGACCGCCCGAACTTGAACCGATAGTCCGTCAACGTTTCGATCCCTACGGCGTAAAACGAGGATTAGGCACCTTCCTCCCCACTCCCTCCCCCCTTTCCCCCACCCTGGTCGCGCTGGTTTTTCCTATTTCTGTGTCGCATGCAATACTCGTGCGTGGTCTTGAATGTTTTCGTAACGGTTTTAGTGACGTAGGACGTAAACGTCTCTTGTTATCGTTTTCTTAGCGGTCGCTTGTTGGTGTTATCTGTGGTCGCGTCCTCGAGCGGTTTAGCGTCAGAGCTGGCCGACATCTTTACGTCTAGATCAACACAAGCACACACAAAATAATTAAGAACAAAAAAAAAACAAATAAATATAAACTATATATAGTAAAAACCTAAGAAACAAAATATTCAAAAATTTTTGCAGAAACACAGATCCCATAGCCGATTTTTTATTAGAGATAACAAATTGACAGCTACTAATAACACTTAAAAAAATGTTGCCATGTTTATTATATAGTGATGCGTTTGATTCAATTTTCAATGAATTCACTGAGACAGATTCAGTAATTATTTACATTTAGTCTGTACAAACTTGTATCATTTTCCTGTTATTCAATTCTTAATTTCATGAAACATAATACCTAAAATTAAAAATAATATAATTTACCTTACTCAAACTCAATTTCTTTTTCAATTACTTTCGTAAGGATGATTTGCCTTAATAGAATGAGAAAGAAACTCTATGGGTTGCTCTTTGTAAAAATCGTTGGTACACGTTTCTCATTTACAATACTTTATTTCAATTATCAGATCGAGACAACCTCCAAAAGAAAAACGGTTCTTTTATGGGGAACTGTATACGCTTTTACAATAAGATTCCGGAGCATATATTTAAATTATCATTTCTTAAGTTTAAAACTTCAATTGAAAAATCATATTACAATATTGAAAACTACGTGTAAGATAAAGATGTATGGCAAAACGTAATGGATCTAGATTCCACACAAATTTAATTCAAAGTGTATTCCATAGCATTTAACTTTTTTTTTACAGAGCAATCCCTAGAGTTACTTGCTCGTTCTTCTCAGGGAAGTCAGCTTAGTGAGCAGTAGCATAAAAAATACGTTTTCAAGTGTACATTTATTTCACCTATGGAACAACTGATTCTTTGACTTTGACTTTGGATTTTTGTCATGCCAGTACCTAAAAACAGTATGTTTTCGTTTCACTATAGTTTATAAAATTAATGACCTACTAAACGAGTCAGTGAAGTAGATCATTTAAGACAACACTATTTTATATTATCAAAAACTAGCAACCCAATAAACGTCAGTTGACTATCCCTAACTAAAAATCCGACTAGAACTTAGGACTATAAGGCTGAAAGGAATATGTTAAATTTTAAATATCCAATGAGAAAGAAGATGCATAGATAGATCTCGCATGTGAATAGGACATTCCTGTAATATAACACTGTTTGAAGTAGTCGAGTCCAGTACTGACCGGGTAGGCTCTCCAGGACCCTGACGACCGCAGGCTCGGTAAGGCCGAACAGGTCCTCCCCGGTGACGTAGTTGCTCCACAGCTTGAGGACGCCACTCTCGGCGCGGCCATCGCGCAGCGCCGCCACTGCATCTAGGACCTGCGCCACAATGCACAGATGTCAAGAATACACAGGCATAGTATAAATGGCGTCATCAGTTAATCCCGATATCCTTTTTCATAATTACAATTTCCCCATTTTTATAAACTACACGACCATAAGCCCAGATCATTACGCGCCCCGCTAAGCGTACAGCGACATCGAACAGCAGCGTCCACCAGCAGTTTTCGCTACAACGCAACAAAGTGTTGAAATAATATCCCACCACCTAGGTTCTAAAATCTAAATGCAATCATCAAGGAAAAGGTAAAGACACTTCTTCTAGATATTCAAGAAAAGGGTATTCCACAGTGCTTTGCTTAGGTGGCGAAAATTGCCTACATAACATTGTATAATAGTAACAGGATTTACCCATTTACAATTAAATTGACTTTCATATAATATTCACTTAAAATTTCAATTCATAATTTTAATTATATTAATATATTTGTATAGTTACATAAATCAAATCTAAAAAAAAATATCATTTATTATGTTTATATTATACTCCGTATTTATTTAGTATCGAAATTATTTTTTGTTTAATTTTATACAATACTACTAGCTGGTTATCGTATCTGCGGCACCCTTTAGGTTGTAGCTGAAAATCAGCGGCTTGCTCCAAAGTAAACAACGACGCTGTGCTATGGCCTAGACTGCATTTGCTGGAGATGAGGTATATCGATAAAAAGTTTTCGATAATTTAATGAATAATCGTACAGTGGCGGGTATTTTTTCTTAAAGTATGAATAATCAATCACACGCATAGAAGGAACATGTTAGTGTTATTACTTTTTTGAAACCTATAAATTAATGATATGATGAAACTTTTTGCAATTTTCTAAAATATCTAAGGAAATTGCATTGAATTATAGTTGTGTGTTCGTCTTCAATATATTAATAAAACACTTCGCACATCTGTACATCGTTCAGAATACTCTTTTAGTCAGAAAAATAAAACTATAAGAGAGAACTTATGCTTCAAAATCAAATCGTCTGCTTAAAGGTAAAACCACATAAGTGGCATTTTCCACAAAAATCTCCAAATTATGTACCAGTTGTAAGAAATTCACCATCTTTCTGCAGATAAAAAAAAACTCTTTAAGTTTATAGCTTTTTTGTTATTGAGTTTCACGTGCACAAAGATAGTGATTTTCTTACCATAGCCATAGATATTAAAGACTTTCTGTGGAAAATGTCACTTGTGTGGTTTTACCTTTAAGCAGACGAAATACACAAAAATTTGACGACTTTACCTCATCCCTATATAATAAATATCAAATGAAGTGTCACAGGGATCATCCTAGTTTGAGTTTAGCATAGCTGGTCCAAACTGTATGGAACGTGGGCATTGTTCTGTATCAGTCAGTTAATCAGTTCGTGTTCGCTTAAGTGCGTACTCACAGAGGCCCAGGCGGCGCGCGGCGTGGCGGCGGCCATCTCGTGTCTGGAGTCATCCTGCACGCGCACGTGGAAGCGCGGCTTTCCCTCCTCTTCAGAGATCCAGCAAAGGTACCGACAACGGCTGTTGGCCTTCGTCATCGACCAGTAGAAACGCACCTACGAAATTAACAAATATACATACAATCATGCGATGTATTGTTTTCAATGCAGTGACACAATTTATAAAAGATCTATTCTAATTACTTAGTGAATTTGATATGTTATACTGATTAAGAAGTAAAAGAGCTACTCACGATTTTGTATCCAATAGGGTAGATATAGTTAGGCGTGTGGAAGGCAGCGAGTTGATGTGGTAGCAGATGTCCTGGGCTTAGGAATATCAACCCTCCAACTCGGATTAGATGATTCGTATCAGAATGCAGCATCACTGACGCCACTTGACGTTGTTCATCGCGGGATACATACACTCGACGTTGGACGCTGAGAGTGGTCAATTCGTTATCCTTTTCGTTCTGCAAGAGTTTGAATGTTACTGAGAGAGTGACGACGACATCCTGACAATAAAACTGTCTGCTGTCAATTTACTACTTCCAGCTTTTCTGAACATTTTGTTGATACATTTAAATGTGTTACATGGCAAAGACAACACTATAACTCACCTTAGGAGCATGAGAGGCACAGAAAGCCGTCTTATTCTTATAAAATACGCAGTTGTCCTTAACCGCGCAGCCGAGGTGGTACACGCTGCCACAGCGAACTTTGAAGCATCGCACAGTTGCTCCGAGCCTTCTGCAGACAGCGCATGTGGCGTTCGAACCGGCCGCCAGGGCAGTCTCCACGTTCATCAATGCTCCACTCACAGTTTCATAGACCCCTTCAGACCAGAGAGCGCAATTGAGGTGCACCCATCTGTCTACATCACAGTTTAATAACCTCGACACGCCGTCAGCCACTCCATCCCCTTGAATACCACATAATTCGCATTTTCGTGAATCCTCATTAGTCACTGGCATTATAGCAACACCAGTCCTAAATACTAACTCAGTCAGTTCTCTGTCTGTAGGACGCTTGTATTTAACTGGAGGCCCAATACATCCAGGTGCCCATGCCTTGTATCGAACGCCTTTGTATTTCTCTTTCTCAACGCTTTGATTGCTTTTTTCATCTTGCTCCACACTCTTTAAATCTTCGTCCATAGACATGACGTCATCACCAACTTCCTTCATCAATTCATCATTATCAAGAGAGTCCATAAAGGACAAGTCCATCTTTTCGTCTTTAATGTCCGGTTTGATATCTAACTCGTCAGTCTCCATGCTTTCTGTTGATGCGGTGTCGAAATCATCTCGCTCTTTGGAAATATTGGCATCGCCATCTGATTTGTTGTCTTCCTTGACTGTGGTCTTGGATTTGCCGTCGAGAATGATGTTCGTGGGCCGCCACGCGAATCTTTCGTAGCATTGTGCACTGCAGAAGTACAATTCTGAGTCGCTGTCGCATAAAATCTCTTCAGCGTTGCCTTTATTCGCGGATAGTAGCGGGAATTCCGATGCCTTCGCCCTTACAACGGAATCCAAAATTACGACGTCACAATGCCGGCAGAATTTCGCAGCACCATTTAAGATACTTTGAATATCAATAGGCGTACCTTCTTTACCATCTTTCCCTTTTGATCTGTATAACCCTAGTTTGTGCGACGGCGGCGTAGCGGTTCTTTCAACGATCTGATATGACGTTGGAGGTGGAATATGTAAGATACCGGCAAGTTCTTTGAGCACACCGAGAATGTCCTCCGCAGCTCCGGAAGTCAAGGTAAGCGTAACAGTGACGTTCTCGTTGCTCTCCGTACTACCAGGAGAATCCATCATCTTCTTCATTGGCGAATCTGTATCCAAGCATTTTAATGATTTTAGATTATCGTCTTCTTCTTTTAGATTGTACAACGATACGGGTTTGACTCTAATTGGTAGAGGTGCAATAATCGGTATGATAGGTGATACACGACCAGAAATTGCCGAATCGCTGTCTTCTTCCTCCTCTTCGTCATCAATAAGTTTAAGGCCAGGGAATCTGTTCGGAGGTTCCATATCAAGGCACTCAGGGCTTGAGCAACTAACAATGCTATCTGGAGTATCTGTGTCACGCTCTTTGCAAATAAAGTCCAGTTTCTTATCGTCAGGATCATCGTCGAACATAATAGGTTGGAATTCTTGATCATAGAATCCTCTTTGCGTTGACGCTGGTGGTTTTTCAGGTAGGGGTTCTTGTTCTCCGAATGGTTTGGTGTTGTAATAGTCGGCTACATTAGGAATTCTCGCATTACCAAATTCCCCAATCAAATCACCTTTCAAAATATCATAGTCCTTATTTTTTAGTTTAGTCAAGTCACCCGAACCAAAAAGAGGACATACAGAAAAGTTCGTAGTCAATGCTGGTTCCTGAATCTGCATAGTTGGTAGAAGACGTAACTGAGTCATAAGATTGTCAATAAATGTATCATAATCTTCCTCGTATCTCGAACCTTTACGGGGTCTCTTTTTGGCGTTGGCTGAGGTTAAATTGTTTTCAGCAGCTGCCTTCATGTTCATTTGCATTTGCTTTCGTTTCTTTTGCTGGTATTCTCGTCTTTTGCGTTTCTTGGCTTCGGATGGTGTTTCGGCAGGATTAACTTCCGAGGATGGGTCCATATTCACACTTTCTGGGTACTCTTCTTTCATTTGGACATCTAATTTGCCCTGATCAGAAGCAGTAGATACACCTGAAGTAGCAGATTGCTGAGAACTTTCATCTAATAGTTCTTTTTTTACGTCCATCGGCGTGAAAGGTCGTTGAACTGGACTTTGTTGAGGCGGAGCAACTTCTCGCTTTACACCCTGTTGCTGAAGTTGTTGAAGCTGTTGATTATCAATATTCATAGGATACATCTGCATAGATTTCATAGTCGGAGAACTTTCGGGGATTGGTGTGGTTTCCTCCTTGGGAATGACTTTCATTGGTTGTAATTTCCTCACGTCCATTAAAGATTGTGTAGAAGTTTGCATTGAGGGCGACATGGATGATGTGGGCACAGTCATTTGTTGCTGCGGATGCGGTTGTGGATGCTGTTGTTGCGGATGTTGTTGCAGATGCTGCTGTTGCGGATGCTGTTGTTGCGGATGCTGTTGCTGTGGATGTTGCTGCGGATGCTGCTGCTGTTGCTGTGGATGTTGCTGCGGCTGTTGGAGATGTTGCTGCGGCTGTTGGAGATGTTGCTGCGGCTGTTGGAGATGTTGCTGCGGCTGTTGGAGCTGTTGCTGAGGTTGCTGCATGGGGCGCGGTGCAAACGGTGAATTCATTCCAGGCATGTGTCGTGGGGAGCTCTTTGGTATTTCTACCTCTGGCGTCAACGCTAGCGTAGGCGGCGGGATCGAAGGTCGCGCCAGTTGAGCCTCTAAGGATGGAATGGTGCCGAGGGCTGGCGCAGTCCTTTGTATAGTCATAGTTCGCGGAGGAACCACAGTCGCTGTAGTCGTAGTAGTTTGCAAAAGTTGTTTTAATAAAACGTTCTGCGACTCATCGTTCCTCTGATTCGCTGCGTTTTGCTGATTTGCCTTATTTCCCGATGGATCAGCAGTGCTCGGTGGAGCAGCACTATGTTCATCAGTTTCCATTGGCTCCGATTTCACAATTACAGATTCCACGCTATGTCTCTTTGTAGGTTGAATGTGACCCACAATAACTTCACTTTTAGGTTCGTCTGTAGATTTTGATCGTTTCAATGGCGACGTTAGCTGGGTGTGCAGTAGTTTAGAGGACGTAATAAAGTTAATAGGCGCCTGCCCAGGTTTTTGTGGCATAGGGCTTATGCCTGTACTGGCAACAGTATGTGTTCTAGCAGTCACATTAGGCGCCGGTTCTTTGTTACCCATCATCGGTCTAGAAGTCATGACTAAAGCAGGTGGTTGACTGGAACTGATACTTTGCTGGCTAAACGCTAGATTATTGGTGTTTATTTGTCTCGTAGGTTGCAGCAATGTGTGTCCCAAAATGCTAGTCGGTATTTGTTGCCCCTTTTGTAAACCACTGAAGCTTGTAGTAATAGTATTACCCGAATGTAAAATTGTCGACGGTGTTGAAGAACTTTGTATTTTAGATAGGGCAGGCATTTGAATCATCTGTGAGGGTATTGAAGTTGAATTTTCTTCACCTGATGTAAAAGGTTGATTTGCTACTAGAGGCGATGTAACTTGCGGTGATTTCATCAAGTTTCCTTGTTGCATTCCTACGGGAGAGTGTATTGGAGACACAGTGGGTGATTTTCTCATTTGGCCCATGGTCGAGAGCGTATTGACACGTGTACCGATCATTTGAGCTGCACTCATCGGCAAGTTTTCTGAACTTGGGATAGAACTGGGTGCTTTTTCAATCCTTTGGACCGAAGATGGCCTTGACACTGCGACTTCAACTTTTGACGAAGGTAATAAATTTTCAAAATTAACTTGAGTTGGAGTAGTGGAATCGCTAATTTTCCGCACTACTTGAGGTGTAGGTTGTGATTCTGTTTTTCCTGTGTTTGGATTTAACGATGACATTATTGTGCGGAGTTGTTGAGACACATTCGCCATGTTGGATGTCAGTTCGGCTGGCTGTGATAACGGTGAAAGTTGAGGTATCGTAGCAGATTGAAGACCAAGCCGTTCCGTTTCTCTTTTAGAAAATGATTGTTCTGGAGTTTCTTTAATTTCTTGTTTTGTGGTAATAGGGTTGGGATTTTGAACACTCCGATTAGCATGTTGCAGATGCTGCTGCTGCTGTTGTTGTTGTTGTTTTGACTGTTGTTTCCCATAAGTCTTCGTATCGTCATTAATATTTTCGAGAATGCTAAGCATGTCTTCAAATGTTTCCACGTGTTTTGGATTGCCTTCTGAGGTTACCGGATGCTCTTGCATGGTAATATCATTAAGATATCTCTCTTGCGAAGGAGTCGGAGAAGGAATCGATATTTGTACAGAATCATGAGCCATGTCCGAGGTTATTTGCATGTTGGAATCTATAACCATTTCCTTAGTTTGATTGGCAATAGCTTTTATCGTCTTTACTACGTTTTCTTCCGGCTTAGATTCAGGTGGTGGTGGATTTTGGAGCGGTGGTTCCGGTTTATTATATTGCAATAAAATATTCCCTTGCACATTATCCTCAGGTTTGTCTTCGTCGTCACCTTCCATGATATTGTCAGGAATCTTTTCGGGAATTGGATCTGGGCTTTTAATATCTGCTTTACCAAGCAATAACGGTGTTCTATCCATACACAAAGTATGAGGTAGCTCAGTTTGTTGGCTGATTTCAGACTCGATGTCTATTTCTCTGGAGTCTTTAAGCACTGGTGCCAATTTCTGCTCCATATGTGAAGTTCCCTGTGATGTCATAGATAGATGAGACGTATGGGGATTTTGTAAGTCTTTCTCGGGAATATTTTCTGATGTAACAGTGCTATCTGGCGAAGCGGCTTCATCTTGGAATATCTTTGCTGGGAGCGTTGCATCATGAGTCACAGCTAAGCTTGACAGTTTTGTATTGGATAGTGATAAAGCCATAGGTTTTTCAATAGTTTTAACAATTTTCTGTTTAACTTGATGTTGTGTCAGAATTGAGACTGGTACTCTAGAAGTACCTGCTGTATTTGAAGTTGCTAAAGTGATTACTGGATTCAATGATGCTTTTGTAACATTTGACGAAATAACGCTAATTACAGAGCTGATAGGTTTAGATGATGCAGGAGCCGATGACATGTTAATGTTTAAAGGCGAATTGGTAATGTGCAGAGGAACTTTCTTTAGTTGTTTAGCACCACCAGGATGGCCAGCTACATTCGCAATTGGTACAGAAAGACTTTTCAATACTGGTACAGAAATAGTTTGATTTGCAATTGAGACAGATGCGACTGTAGCTTGAGACACCTCATTGAGTATTTTAGTATTGGAATGCGGAGACAACACAGTCGCGCTTAGAACAGGCAACCGAGATAGAGCAGTGTTTTGAGCTATTTTGTATTGCTGCACATTTGCAGTAGGCTGCTTAGCTGGCGCTAGACTAATAACAGCAACAGTTTTAGTTGTAGTTTCAGTTCTAGTAGGCTTCTCCATTGGAATTTCTTCTTCTACTTCATCTTCGGGTTTGCCGCTATCTATTAATTCTTCAAAATCTTCTTCGGTAGCAATTTGCTTTTCTGGCGATATCGCTCCAGGTTCAACCACTACAATGTCATCGTCGTCTAGATGTTCGACGAATTCTTCCATGTCTTCGTCGTCGTCCTTGAAGCTTATTCGTGCTTCGTCAGTAGGTGATGCATATTCGACAGCGTCTGTCGAGTACAGGACATATTTCCTCGCATCGCTTGTTTCTCCTTCGTCAGTAGATCTTTCTTCTGAGGTGCTGGGAGCAGCTGTTTTGCCGGCGAATCTCGGTCGCGGCGGAGTGCGTCTCTTCAAAATAGAGACTTTGTTGATGTGTGCTGGCCGACGAGCGTCATCTTTATTGGGCCACACTGGAGCTCCGCCGAAGAGTCCCACTTTAAAATATCTGTAACCGGGCGGAAAAGGCGCCATGTGATGGGAATGGTGACCACCTGTGGGAAAGAAGGAAAAATATATAAGTTTGTGCGGTACGTTCATGATCAAAAAAGATCGAGTTGAATGCCACCCAGCCTGTACCTCCGCCGTGGTCCTGGTGGTGCGGCGCGGGCGAGGCGGCCGGCGAGGCCGACGGCGTGGGTGTGCGCGCTACGTGCGGCGAGCGCGCCACCCCCGGCGCCGGCGACGCGGGCGCTGTGCCCATCGGGCTGTATTGCTGACGCGCCGCCATCTGCTGCCGCTGGAACGACAAACATACTCTCACGGTCAAAAGGAGCTTTTTCATACACGTAGTCATGTCATACAAATGTTGACATTAAATTGTTAAGCTGTGTAGCTATTCTGTAGATTAGATAGGTAAAATTTGAAGGTTATTAATAGTATTTTGATAAACAAACCGACGGTCCTCTTGGTGGTTATAGCCGCCTATAAACATTTACGACGCTAAGAAAGGAAGGAATATCTGATTTCGCGTTTCTCATAATCATAATAATTTGTATATGAGTTTTTTCACAATGTCTACTCACAGCCATTTCGTTAGCTTGGTTTCCAGGCGATGGCATGGGCTGCGGACTACCATGCGGAGATGTTTGCTGGCGACTTCCATAAGGCACTCTACCATCATTAAAGGCTACCCTCATTCCTGAGAAAAAATAATAAACATAAATTACAATATGATAAAACATAAGTTTGCAAAGTATAGAATGACGTATAATATACCGACATCGAGCGTAGCTTTTAAATCTAAGAGACTAATAAAATCACCGCAAATTAGAAACAAAATCAAATTTACCCTGTTGATGATGAGGAGGCCTAGCAAATCTAGTTGGTAGCGGCGAACAGCCAGGTGCTGGCCGGGGAAATCTTCCCGTTGTAAAGTCATTCTGTAACAAAATAACTTTGGCTTGTGCATATATCTAAATTAATGTTACTTCGTTTTGAAAATATTGTATATTTACGTTTTGCATTTGTGGGGAATGTGATGCCACTGGACTTTGAATTTGTGATTGTTGATAAATCTGAAAACAAAACATAATGTTAGATACAACAAATGGTGAGCTTCAAATTGTATCAAAATGTTTTACAATCTCAAAATATTACTACAACAATCAAAATATTCTCACCTGTGGGCTTCGACTAGGCGTTGGCAACTGCGGACTAGTCCTCTGTACCTGCAATTGTTGCAAGAAGTGTTGGGGTGACATCGCCGATTGCATTGGACTCTGCTGTGTATGCATCGGACTCTGCTGTAAATGCATTGGGCTCTGCTGGCTGTGCATTGGACTCTGTTGTGGGTGCATCGGCGAGTGTTGCGTCGACATCTGCTGCTGCTGCTGCTGCTGGCTGTGCAGCGGTGACTGATGCATCGGAGACTGATGCATAGGCGACTGCTGCTGATGCATTTGACTCTGTTGAGGATGCATCGGGCTTTGCTGAGGATGCATCGGGCTCTGTGGCATGCTTGTCTGCTGCACATGCATCGGCGACTGCTGAGAGTGCAACGGCGACTGCTGCGTGTGCAGAGGCGACTGGGTCGACGGATGTAACGGAGATTGAGACGTATGGTGAAGAGGAGATTGCTGAGAGTGCAGCGGAGATTGCATTGGAGACGTTAAGTGGTGGAGCGGGGACTGTGGCGCCAGGGAATGCAGAGGTGACTGAGAATGTGGAGATTGAACGTGAAGCGGCGACATTGCGGGCCGTGAGCCCGGCGGACGTGGTGTCTGACTACCCGCCGGGATCGTGTTCCTAACGCCTGCCATCTGCTGTTGCCCGAACTGAACCATGCCACCCATGGACTGAGGCCTTTCTTGAACTCCAGATAATTGCCTGACTAGCTGCTGTTGAGGTGCTCCTGATTGCTCAATAACAAGTGTTCGTCCTCCTTGGAGTATTCTTCCTTGAGCATTCAACGGTGACGTAACGAGACCAATTCTCTGCTGGGAGAGTTGTCCATCCGAGTTGATAACTTGTTGTGTGCGAATCAGCGTTTGCTGCTGTTGGATACCAGCGCCCTGTATGCCGAGTTGCATAGGTCGGGTAATAGTATTTTGTTGTTGCATCTGAGGCGATTGCGCCATATTCTGGTTTTGTGTGAATACAGTCTGGTTGGTCGTGATCTGTTGTTGTTGCCCTATTACTGTCTGCTGCGCAAGTTGCGGGTTTTGTTGACGGTGCTTCGTTTCGTACTCCTGAAATAATTTATATGTCGATTGGTTTATATATTATCAATGTGTGATGTGAACTAAAACTTGTGAAATTTTCTTTGGTACCTGTATAAGCATGCTATGCTGACGAGCCTGTTTACGAGCTGCTTCGAGGTGTTTCTGCAAAGCCTGTTGCTCCGTCGACACCCGCTGCAGCTCGGCGGCGTCGTTAGGCATCAGCTCATTGCCGGACTTACGCAACTGCCGCTGCTTGCTGTTCAGCGACTGCAACCCCAAACAAACCCGTATAGAGGCGAGAAAGGAAAAGCCAGCGGCGCGTACACCCCCGTTAGTACACAGTATCATTCGGTTATTGACAAGGTACGGTGCGACATCAGCCCGTGTGCCACCTGTAAGAAAAAGTAGGTAACCGCGGCGGAGGAGGCTACCACGCTACTACTGAAGCTCACGAACACGAAAGCGCACTACTGCTCACCTTGCGAATCTTGCGGAGCTTTTGCACTTCACCCTCGTAGTAGCGCAGCTGGTCGGTGGCGAAGGCGTTGTACTGCTTGAGCCACTGTTCGTAGAGCAGCCGCGCGTGGTGGTCGGCCTCGGAAACGGCGCGCTCGGGCGGCGGCGGCGGCGCTGCCGGGGCCACGCCCGCGTACAGCGGGATGCTCGGCGCCGGCGCGGGGCCGGGGCCGGGGCCCAGCGCGCCCGCGGGGGGTAGACTGGACCCGGCCGCCACCGCCCCGCCCGCGCCCCAGTCGCCCGTCTCGCGCTCCTGCTCGCGCTTCTCCTGCTCCACGAGGTCCTCCAGAAGCAACGGTTGCTCCTGATTTACGTTCTGATGGTTAAAGTGTGCCCGGTGACGTCACTCGCCGAGCGACGGCCCCGCTACCGACCGACTTGGTCGCCGGTTGCGTTTGTGCCACGATTAGTTTCCCTAGCTCTTTCACTGAACTCTGTGTTTGTTTTTAATCGTTATACGTTAGATAGAATATAGTGCTAATTTCGGTATAAAACAAAGAGCAGTGTTGGATACCTGTCTCATCTTGACCTGGGAGGCCGACTGAAACAAACTGCACTACGACAGAGAACCGTCAAGATTCTTGGAGAAAATTTTAACATCTACAAGAAGATAAAGCAACATACATGTACCTCAGTCGGCCGAGAGTTGGTAGCCCGTAAGGCAAGTTAATGCTTAAAGAAAGTAGTGCCGAATGTATTTGCTATCTAATGCTGAGCGGGTAGGAGCTAAGATAGTGTGCACACTACGAACGAGTAGTTCGATTTGTGAAACTACAATCAGTGCTAATAAATCTAAAAATAGTACCTACTTTAGTGTCGCAATCTAGTATAGCAGAAGAGCATTATTGGATTTATCTTTTTTAGAAATTTTCAATTGTCCAATATTATTATTTGACTGTGACAATAATGTCATTTTATAATTTGTGATAGTTAAGTCTAAAAAATAAAATGTTTAAATTAGATTCTTTAACTCACTAGAGTATATATATAGTTCTCATCAAAATAGACAAATATTTTTGGGGAAACTTTGTGTTAAATAAAGTAAATATGTTTATTTTGGTGTTTGTTATACAATGTGTTGTTTTGCATTCTCGCCATATTCACAGAGGTCATTCTATATCCGAAACTGAACCCAAATCACTAAAAAATAAATAAAAAAATTAATTTCCTAAATTCTTATTTTTTATTTAATTGCGGTAACCAAGTTTGATCCAAAGGTACTTGCAATACACGTGGCACAGGTACCGGCAACCATTTGGACAATGACCTATGCGCAGTATGCGCAGAAAATATGCATTTTCGATCTATTTGGTGGTAGGGTACGAGTAGAGACGGGGGAGTATCGTATCGAGCGCGTGATTGGTACATCATCAGTCCACCTTGCGTATTACGTCTGCGTTCACCGCGCACACGTTCTAGTTTCTCACGAAATGCAACGTGGTTTGTGTGTGATATAAACTGAGCGCAAAAAAACCGCTACCATGTGCATCACCATAAAGTACGTTCTTATGGCATGATGTCAAACGTTTAGTTTACGGAGATTACGTGTCAAAGCATTGCGCGCAAAAATCGTATCTAGTTTCTTTCTGCTTTTTCTGTTGTGAAGAATGTGCTAAGTTGAAACGAAACTCTGCATATCTGTGACTGGCTCCGGTACGGAGCCTGCCCACAGCTGTGGAGCTAGGCACTTCTAGCACTACTTTCATGTAACCTAAAGTTGGTAAGTACCAAATGTAAGTTACGAAAAATCTTTTTTCAGTCAACTTTTCTAACTCATGTAAATAATTAGTAAATTATAACAATACTAGTACATAAACATGGTTTAAAAAATAGGTAAATAAGCGATCGAGAAAGATTACGTGTAGCTCGGTAAAGCGAGTGGCTGGGTCACTATCTTATGCGGTGAATACACTTTTGCGACACTTTTTTGTTTTACAAAACTTTACTAGATGCAATTAGCCAGAATATTGAACAGAATATTTTTTAAATATTTTTAGATGCTTTAGCATTATTTTTATTGTTAATTTCTTTAATATGGCGAGAATGCAAATCAACACACTCGGGAATACATTTCCATGGGTAACTTTAACGCAATAACTAACACAATGCGGCAAGAGTGAGGTAAATATTTTTTTTTAAATTTGATTGATTTAAGTTTTAATATTTATCAGGAGCTAAATTAATTTTCCGCAATGTATATCTCTTTTCGACGCTGCTCTTCTTCTTAGTCTGTCGTCCTAGTACAATAGTTGTTAAATTAGGTAAAAGCTTGTCTTCAACTTTGGCGACTTATGTATATCTCGGGCTATTACAGCATTTTCTCAGAAAAATAATTCTACTATAATACATTGTTTATGTTATCAGTTGCAGCGTCGTCGCTAAGAGCATTAAATCGCAAAGACTTGACGGGTACTGTCAATGCATCCGTCATACTGAGTTTCATTAGCACTATGCACTTGAAATTTCAACGGACGCAATTTTTCTCGTACTAATAAGGTTAAGGTTCATTTTGGCGGGGTTGAGCGGCAGAGACACTGGCTTTATTTCAGAATTTATTTTATTACAAAGAAACGGAACGAAGGAATTTTTTCTAAGTGTTAGATTTTGTATTAATAATTATAACAAATTTGATATTATTTATTACAGGCCTACCTCAATGAATCGGTTTCTAAGGAAGCTAGCTGTGCGGTGCGGGAGGAGTGACCGTTTACGTTTACCGTAACATTTGTTGTAAATATATTTAAATTTAATAGGAAACTGGGACGCAGTACATTCATATTACTGCTTGTCGGCAGATATAGGTGTATACGTGTATACTTCTTCGGACGAGTTTTATCACAAGGAGCTCTACTGTTACTTATATCCCATGCCAGTGGCTAAAGTTCTCCATTAGGAAGACAATGTAACGCCTAACGTTTCTTTTGTAATTTCTAATAATACCGCTAATAAATACTACAATTATTATCGCGACCAAGATGAGACGGATATATTCCACTTGATTACAAGTTGTATAAGTTTTAATATAAATATCAAGTTTATGTTTTATATATTCTGTAAATTGATTCATTGCAAGTATAAGTAATGAGCTATAAAGCGAATACCGTTTGGTTTTACAAATATATGTCCCCAGCTCGATATGTATCTTATTTGGACAGGGTTGATGTTAACTATGAATCGTTGTACTCGAGAAAGGCGGTTGGTCAATGGTTTGCATTAAAAATCTACTATTGAAAAGCGAGGCTGAGTGTTTATAATTTATTAGCCATTCTACTACTGTAGGGCGATTTCTTTTCTTAATTTTTCTTTGTAAGCTAAATTAAGCGCGCTTAGCAATCAAAGTAAACAAATCTAAGTATTTATTACACGTACTGGCGGTCATCGGTCTGCCGCCAACCTGGGGCCTTACCATGAACCCTTATTACGATTCAGTTTAGGACCTAAGAGGAATCGTGAGACAGCGCTATATAGTATATATATCCCGCTTTTTTGTCGTTACCAACCTATACTGAACTGTAGTAAGAGCTCATGGTAAGGCCTCTGGTCGCTTTTTTAAATGTGTAATAGTGCTGTGCTGTCTCATATATAAAGAGAAAGATAGTTCTTTTTTCTCTTTTTCCCCTCAATTATCATTCGTAAAGCGAAATACAGCCGTTTCAACCACTGTTTCTGCAAATTAGCTATCAAAAGTGTTGCCATTACAATCACTGTTTCTAAAAAATATTTGGCGACACATAATTAGAACAAACAGTGGTTTTTAACAGCATTGAGTCAGAAAGACGGAATATCCAGTCACTTCAAGATTGCATAGTAGAGAGTGCCCTGTTTTTTTATTTGATTTTATTTGTTCTTGAGCGCAATTGTATTTGTAATATCAACATCATCTTTTATGTTTTTCGCTTTGCACGGTTATCCTCTTTTATTCGCTTTTATATTATTCTGTACATTATTATTTTTAGGCAAACACGTAACAACGTTGGTCACATCGTCAATAAGAATGACCGTTAAAAGTATAACGGTCATCCTTATAATCCACAATTCAATAGTTGTGTTTTCTCTCAGAGCAGTGGCGATTCCATAAAGAGTAAAACTGAAGTTGGATGATAAAGCTCCGAAACATTGTATATCGCTTTATATTCAGAACCGTACACTTGCAACGTCTATATGGATATCACATATGTAGTCGTAGTAAAACTTTACAGGATCATTTGTTCTAGAAAATCAACCACTATTCAAAAAATCTTCTACCATCCCCCGTTGACCTGGCATGTCAATGCCGTCACCGTTCATTTTGTTAATTGTTTTAAATACCGTACAGTATTTGCAACTATTTTAAGCTAAAATTATATCCCTTTTGTTGAATAAGGCAATCGGGCAACAATCAGAAAAAAAAACGTTAATTTTTTTTATGATATTAAGTAACGGGACGGACAATTTATACACGCCTACCTATAGCAGTCACAGCGCTACTCAGAGCTTTAAAGCTTTAAATCGCAAAGATGTGAAGGGTACTACCGTGGCGCCCAAGCACCATGTGCCCGTAGTTTCAACAACACCCTCTACCCTTCAAAACTGGGGGTCTACTCTCGATCTCCGTAAGACATCCGTCCGAAACAATTACTGTCAAATAAGTAATATTCGACAAAACTAAAAGACAAGTATCAAGAATGAAGCTTCATTCGCATCACGCGTCTTTTCATTTGGTCAAGTATTGCTTATTTGGCAGTAATTGTTTCGGACGGAGATCGGGAGTAGACCCCCTGGAACGCAGTTAATGCTTGACGGCAGAAATAAGTAAGTTGGCATACTATTAAATGTAGTTGGATATAATGTTTCCATAATAAAAAACGATATTTCAATCAACATTGCGAAATAGTAACGATTTGTATTTTTAAAGTTTATATATATATGAAATATATATTCGGATTAAAAAATTTGTTATACAAACACAGAAATCAACCACGTGACGTCATACAAAACAAAAATCAAACGTCACCGTGCTCAGTGTTCGCGTGTTGACTTGTGTTTTTTTTCCATTTAATCAAAAATAAAAAGCTATACAAACTCAATCAATACGTGAAATTATCGCAGTAACATTGTCTGTGTGTTTGACCTACAAATGACGTCACGTGTTCTGAGTTGAGTTATTTATTTTAATTAAATTTAAACATGGTTTTGAAAGCTATATTTAAAATAATATTTTTGAAGGTTCCACTATGGTTAATATTAAATACTTTCTGAAAAGTTGTCCAATTCCCTATTGTTTATATTTAAAATATCATTACATTCCGTAACGACCAAAAATAGACAGTCTCAAAAAAAAAACAAGTGTAACTTTCCTAGAAACGCAAAAGTCATTATAATATAATCACGATTAAAACCTATAAAAATTTTACTCCACCGTTATGTAACATCCATTGTTACGTTTTTAAAATATTATTAATTAGTATAAGAACTTGTGCGATGTAACGTTAGCGTCGTTAGTGTGGGAAAATGCTGAAAAGGTCCAAAGGTTAGTTAGTACGCATGCGTGCGGCGAGTAAGCGACAAGCGTTTTAGACGGTGACTAGCGTGATACGACCTCTATGTGTTGTTTGTGGTACTAGAGGTTATGATTAGGTTTGTAAAGGGTAGAAAATGGAATATTTAGGAAAATAGTAAGGGTTTTGGGGTAAATAAGGAGCTAACTTGACATTCAAACGTTTGCGCTTGAGTCGAAACAGAGAAATAATTGTGAAAATTTTTAAGATATTCCAATTGTACAACAGTGAAGTTTACGGAAAGTAATAGAGGAAAGTTTTCCTTTATATTTATATCGTCAAAAAATTCTTTACAAAAACCCATATATTGTAGTGACAAGGTTAAGAAAAAACTGATAATAGTTGAAAATACTTCTCTGTAATGGTGGCAACGCCACAAGGTTATCCTTTGAACATATTGCATCCTCAAGGCTACGATTTGTAGCGAGAAGATTCAGAAATCAACTCTAAATACATATAGAAGATTAGGTGCGTTTGCGCAGCACATCCGATTTGTATTCGTTCCGGATCCGGGGGTCTACTCTCGATCTCCGTCCGACATCCGTCCGAAACAACTACTATCAAATAAGTAATATCGCAAAATTAAAAGACAAGTACCCGGTATGAAGCTTCATTCGCATCACGTGTTTTTTCATTTGGTCAAGTATTGCTTATTTGGCAGTAATTGTTTCGGACGGATGTCGGACGGAGATCGAAAGTAGACCCCGAGACTATACATATCTAGAAAAATCGGACCCATTTCGTATGTCGCTTGTGCACTAATTCCGATTAAAATCCATGAAAATACGACTATCGCTTGTACACCTAGAGATAAAATGATCTCTATGACATTTCGGACCGTCATTTACATTCCGATACAATTCGGACGTAACACGCAAATGCTCTAAGAAGTCAACTCCAAAGGTTCACAATGCACATGACTTCATGTCAATATTATAGTAAAGTACTACGTGTTGGAATAGGAAAACACAGGATACACAAAAGGAGACTTTATGTAGACAGGAATTAGGTGTGCAAGGGGTGGGTTATATAATCTGACCTGCAGCAGCAGCGGCCGGCGGTGCATCCAGTCGGGCCAGTCGGGCTCAAAGGCCTGCCGCAGACAAACGGACATGCAAACACAACGCCGCAACCATCACGCCACGGACACTCACTACGCGACATGACGCGTGCCGTACGCCCGCAACACACGCCAAACCGAAGCCTTTACGTTCCTACAAGGTCCATACTCACGCTACGGGTTTTGACTTGGTCTAATCAACTTTATAAAGTACTTTATTTAGAAACAGAATTATATCCATCAAATTTAAATGTAAATGGTGTCCTCTAACATGTAAAAAAAACAAATCTGATACTGGAAAATAAATCTGCACAAACCTTACGGATCTTATAGGAACGAAAGGCGTTTAAAAAAACAAAATACCCATGCAATATTAGTCTTTAAAGCTTGTTGTAACAAGCGCGAATTTTGTTTGTACAATGTACCACCACCGATGTAATCCAATGTAGACCTATTGGCATGGATATACTCTACGTACACATTGTCGATTGAAACGGACAAGCGTAAGAATAACTTTTGCTGGTTCACATTATTTAAGCCTTTTTTACTTGTAGTCGCTTTTTAAATGTGTTCTTTATTTACTTCGTAATTTAAAGGGTCTCTTGACAATAAGGTCTTTGTTACAGGACGAAGATGCAAGATGATAGGCATCCTGTGGTTTGTGCCATCACCTAGCTGTAAGTGGGTGTACCCAGCAATGGGTTGAGCTGTGGATGATGACAACGGTGATACGAGACAAAGTGCTTACCGTCTATCCAAAATTAATTTTGGAGAGTATTTAAAATGTTATAATTTTTAAAATGGTAAAAATTAATAAAATTAATGTTTATTTATTGAATACCACGACGTTTGACTATGATAATATAATAATAATAATGCAGACACTCACAACCCCGCACTAGGGAAACCCTGTATCGCTGGTGCCATGGACACACATAGGTAGACAACCACAAATTACACCCAAAGTCACGAAAGAAATAAATGCAGATCATACAAATATTTCTTCCGGCCCGGGAATCGAACCCGGGACCTCTGTATGGCAATCCAGCTTGACAACCGTGGTGAATATTCGCCACTAGTTTGTTATTGTTACAAAGAAAAATTCCTTTCAACGTTGGTGTCTCCGCTCTGAGCAACTAAGCTCCAGACTGAGTCTGTATAATAAATTTATGTCAAATCACCATTTTAAATATTGTAAACATCGTACTATTTATCCGGGCGTTAGTTCAATTCAAATTTTTCCCGTACTAATACGTTTCACTTTGCTTGCGTCGAGCGGTAGGGACACTGGCTTTATTTCAGATTTTTTTACAAACGAAAAATGTAAAAAATATACATAGTATACCTACGTATCCTATTCTAGTTCGGTTGATATAAAAAAAAATCAGTGGTATATATAAAGTGCCCACTGAATACATCGGTTTTCTTCATTGACTTACAATTATATGGACGTCGGCGTAGGCGCTAAAATCGTATACAGAGCGCGACACTCCGCTTTAGTCTTCATTTGTTCTACTGACAGCGCGATACTGCGATGACATTACATTTTAAATTTCGAATAGGTTGACTTGGGACATTTTTTTCGTGGTTTTTGTATTAGACCCGTCGTCCATTTATTTGTAAGTCAATGGTGGTATATATAAAGTGCCCACTGAATACATCGGTTTTCTTGTAAAATTTCGAGGTAAGTTTGTGGTTTTTTTCTACCATGAAAATTTGTAGGAATCGGGTTTTCACACCGTATGTATATCCTCAATTTCCAAAACTCAATTTCTCCTCCTCAATTTCCTCAATTTGCAAAAATATATTTTTTCCAAAGTTATTGATTTAACACTTTCCCTGTTATGCGGAATTAACCAAAGCCATTTGAGGTTGTACAGACCTTAAACTTTTAGTATATAACCAATTTAGATATCAACTGACCTCTGCTATCATTTCGAAATTTGCGTTCATTTTTCGTTCTATAAAATGATAAGGGCTGTGGCATGCCTTTTAGAATAACTCTTAATAATATAGCTTGACTTATTTTGGCGATTTGGAGTCTGAAATTTACTTTCACCTTGTTAGACATTACGAATACAGGGTGGAATTGGGGTAGGTCTTCGCTCTATTTTACAGAGTAGAAGCAAACGTAAGGATCGTGTTGTAAGAGACCATTTCGGTTTCAAAAGCCAGGGTCTAGATACTTAACGAAATACAACGAAACTAATGACAATGTTTAAAACAAATAAAACATTAAAAAGCAACTACAAGTATACATATTGCCAATTTTTAAAACAATAACAAATTTTTGGGAATCCAAATTAAATTCCGATTGATGCTATGCTTACATAAGCCGAGAAAAGACTGCGACTTTTGGCTACAATTCATTCTTGATGAGTTAATGACTTTTCCAAATCGCATCTACATTATGACAAGGATAATAAAATATAGCACGAATTCTTGCCAACCTGTATTATCGTCGGCAATGCAAGCATAGCCTAAATGTGAACCAAAGCTTCAGCGTACATTTAAAGCTATGAACTCAACTTGATTGTATCAAATAGAGTCCAAAACACGTAGATAATAAAAATATAACTGCATGCACGACAATGTATCCAAAAATCCTCCAAGATGTTACTATTCATAATTAATAATATTAATTTAGATAAATTAGTAATATTACTGATTCATCATTCAATTTGTAAGTATAATTTCCAAGTTAATTTCGAATGCGTTTTTGAACAGGTCGTATAAGAAAGTTGCAGCAGGTCTCAATCGATTGACAGAAAAGAAATATTGCATTAGAATTTCAACGTGTACAAAAGTTGCACTGTTTAAGCAAAGGCCAGGTTGAGCTTTGATTATCCCGATGCCATTTCTGTTGGTGCCAATCAAGAGAGAGCGCTTCAACGCAATGGCAGTACGAACGGGACGCTCGTGTGCGAGGGGCGCTGACGGCAGCTGCGGTCTTACCTGCGGGTAGGGCGGTGGCGGGGGGTGCGGCGTGTGGTGCTGGTGCGGCTGCGGCGCGCGCAGCGTGCCCGGGTACGGCGGCGGGGGCGGGGGGCGCGACACGCCCGACCCCACGCCCACGTTGCCACCCACAGTCGCTGCAAATATCGAAAACATGTGGAATGGGAACAGACAGAGACGTCCTTTACTCGCGGTGTATCTGTTAGCCAAATTCCTCGTATCCATCCTATTTCTACCGCTTAGCAGATATATTATACACTTTTTATACTATGCTTCCAAAATCCCAATGCAATTTTTTTTTTTATGATATCAAGTGACATGATGAACAAGAACAGAAATCGGTTGCAGTTATCCGAGGGGCATTGCCACTGCGCCAGTCGCCCTGAGACATAAGTTGACAAGTCCCATGTGCCTGTAATTTCCGTTACCCTTCAAAACCGAAACGCAATAACGCTGACATTACTGCTTGGCGGCAGAAATAGGTAAGGTGGTAGTACTACCCTGGACGAACTCTTTCACAAGGAACTCTACTGCCACTAAAGTCACTATCTGTCTAGCTACTATTCGTCAATATCAATTAAATGAGTCCTAACACGATAGTTCTGCTGTACGTCGTTGAAGAGTCGAGTAGTCTGCAGGCTGTCCTGGTTGCAGCGTCCAGATCCATCATATTGTTGCAGCGTCATTGGATTTACATAGATATCAAATTTCAAACCGATGCGGACAAGTGGAAGTATAATAAACACTATTTTTATGGCCCTTACACTAACTGGGCAAAAGTTGATGATTTTAAACAACTTAGCAGATATTCAGCATACAAGAATAATAACTATTAAATAAACTTTCATAAAAAAAAATACGGATTTGAGTCAGTGCAAAGTCACTTTGGGAACTACAATACCATAGACGGACACTAATAAGTACCAGCAAACTTTTCGTAGAGTAAAATATAGAATTACCGTTTTCAAAGAACTCTTACCGGAATGTGGCAAAGCGGCCAAGTGGACGGTGCGATCGTGTCGTACGATGCCGACGGCGCCGTCTGCACCGACCAATCGCGTGCCCGGCGCGATAGCGCGTCCGGCGGCTAATGCTGCATTCACTTGCGCCGTCATCGCGTTCACTATGCTTTGAGTGTTTGTTGTGCCTGCACCGCCCTGAAAACAATCAGAAAACTATTATATTTAGAGCCACAGGTGACTAAACTCCTATGCCCCGAGGGTTGGCGGACGTAACTATATTTATTTCTATCTAATGGCGTCACACTAGGTCGACAAGTCGCCTACGCTTGTCCGCAAAAGACGGTAATTTACCAAGTGTAACACTGAACCGTTTGATAGCTCTAGTTCGCTGTCAGTCGACTATATAGATGTAATCAGCGTTGCCAGTCGTCCGGATAAAGCCGGACATAAAGTCTGTTCCAATTCATTATACCAGAAAAGTAAAGAAACCGGGTTGGTTTACACTTTCACGTATATTTTGAAGATTTAAACTTGATATCTCACCGCTTTTTCCAGCAATATTCATTTGAATAACATATAAAAATCTTTTTTTTTTTTTTTTTTTTTAATTTATTTAGGGACAAACAGTTACACACATATAAAAAATACATATTTTAAAATTAACTTATAAATAAACCCATAGTCCCCTAAATATACATTAAATAAAACAAAAAGTAGGTAAACAGACAATCTGATACACAATAAACAGAAGAAATAAAAGTATGAATGTGGTCTATGATAAAGAATTTCAAGTTATTAATAGATATAACCACAGACATATAGACATAACGCATACAACACAAAGAACTCGTGCACAGGAACAACGGAACAGAACAAATATATTCAGCAATATGCGTATTTCGTCCTCCGAACACTACATGAGTGCACACAGAGGTAACTCGCTGCGCTCAGGACCGGTCGTGTCATTACGTAACGGAACACAAGTCGTAATTGAATTGAAAATTAATCATTAATAATGCATTGAGTGAGAAAAAAAAAATGTTAAATAAAAAGAAGTACCTGTAGTCTTTGCAATCCATCAGTGAACCAGTTCAGCTATTTCCAATTTGTGTTATATACAATTTATAATTATAATATTGCTATCACGGCATGCGAGAACCCCGGAAAGACTTACATTGGAAAGAACATACGAAAACATGGTTTCCACTTAAGGTAAGCACAATAGTTAACTAATTATATTACAATTAATTCATTACTATAAATATAATAAAATCCAATTAATAATAAGGTAAATTTCATTTCAGACAATAACATGCATCATAATTAATATTCTTTCAATCAAATCCAGAGATGTTAAATGTGAGCGTCAAACTTTATCAAGAGGAATGAGAATGGGTGGTATGCAGGCCAGAAACTTTAGGTAAGAACAACATATTATACTGCTACTACATACTACTATAGAAAGATTACACATTTTTGATGGTATTACGTAAATGTTAAGCACCAATCATTATTTATTTGTTTTACTGCAGGACTCCTGACTCCATTATAAAGCTCAAGACTCAAGACGGCTCACTTGTTACTAGGAGAACCTATAATCTATTTATATACCTCACAACCATCGACATAATACGCAAACAAGAGGAAGCAGTGAAAATACAACAAGACAAGTCACACTACAATAATAGACAACAACAAAAAAAACAAAGAAATCACAAAAACGGTTTGAACAATATTTATCCATAGTATTAGTTTTATTTTATATAAGTTCAGTGATGTGGTTTTTAAATCTTAATAGCGACTTATCAAATATTTCTATACTCATTAATTTGCTATTATATAAGGTACATGCTCTCTTTATAAAACTGTTACTTCCATAGCAGGTCTTACTTGGTTTAATGGCAAATAGTGGTTTTTTACGACTTGTTCTTTCTTGCTTATAAGGTACACGAAAATAAATTTGTCCCAATAGGAAAGGGGCATCAACCATGTTATGTAATATTTTAAACAAGTACGTGACGTCAGCAATCTCGCGACGTTGCTTCAAGGTGTTAATTTTATGGAATGTAAGGGATGAGTCATAATCTGTGTGCTGGTGACCGATTCTATAATCCAAGGATTTAACAAATTTTCGTTGCAAATTTTCAATTTTGCTTTGATGAACCTGTTGATACGGATTCCAAACTGGACTTGCGAATTCCAGCCGACTTCGCACGTAACTGTTGAATAACAGTTTATAGGTAGAAGCGTTTTTAAATGGTTTTCCTACGCGTAATATAAAACCCAAAAATTTGTATGACCTATTAACAATCTTATCTATATGGGGGATAAATGAAAGTTTGGAGTCTATTACCACACCCAGGTCTCTAATCTCACTTACGCGATTCAGATCCTGTCCACAAATTTTATAAGGGTACGTTATTGGATTTCTTTTCCTTGTAAAAGAAATGGTAAAACATTTATCTGCATTCAGAAATAAATTGTTACTGTTACAAAAATCAACAAAATCATTTAAATCGCTTTGCAGTAACGCAGCATCATTTGTTTCCTTTACAACTCTGTATAACTTTGTATCATCCGCATATAGTAGTACGTCTGAGTGCCTTATGGACTTTGTCAGATCATTGATATAAATAATAAATAATAAAGGTCCCAAATGAGATCCTTGAGGCACCCCAGAGGGTATATTCTTGTATATAGAACGGTAACCACAGAGTGTAACAGCCTGACTACGGTTTTCCACGTATGAACGTATCCATCGGAACAAGTCACCGTGAATTCCGAGCTGCCAGAGCTTAAAAAGTAGTGTGTTATGACAAATTTTATCAAATGCTTTCGCAAAATCTGTATATATAGCATCTACTTGTGCGTTATTATCCATTGCTGACAGTATAAACTCCGTAAAAGTTAACAAATTGCTATCCACACCACGCTTTCTACAAAAGCCATGTTGGTTCGGGACAATGACGCGCTGCACTACCCCAAACAGTTGATCAGTAACAATCCTTTCCTGTATTTTGGCGAAATGGCACAGTTTGGAAATCGGCCGATAATTAGTGACATCCTCACACACGTTACCCTTAGGTATAGGCGTTATCCAAGCATACTTCCAGACTTGAGGCACGCAACCACTGCTAAAAGATAATTTGAAAATGTGAGTGAGGGGATAAGTCAGCGCATCAGCACACTCGCTAATTAACAGAGGATGTATCCCATCCGGCCCCACACCCTTGTTGACGTTAATTTTTTTTAAATATTTGTTTACCAACTTAAAGTGAATCTCGACGGAACCAATATCCAAAACTGTGTTTACGGGAGCGTCCCATTGATTAGGCAGCGATTGGCTAGTATTATTTACGAAAACCGAATGAAAGTGTTCATTAAAGAATTCACAAATTTGCTTCCCATCGCTACTACTTTTCCCGTTAAAGGTCATCGTTTGCGGTAGCCCATTATTAGCCTTAATAGCTTTGACATAGGTCCAGAAATGCTTAGAGTTTGTTTGAATTTTATTTTCTATATACTGTATATAATTATTATAACATTCGGTTTCCATGCGATTGGCTCTTTTTCTCAGAACACTGAAACTTTGATAATCCAAGGGATTCCCATACAACTTCCACAGTTTGTGATATTTTCTTTTTTCATTCAAAAGTTTTCTTAAGGGCTTAGTATGCCATACAGGAAAGGACTGCGAAGATCTGATAATCTTTCGAGGAACAAACTTTGTAATACAATTCCTTAAAATGCAGTAAAATTTCGAAATACTTTCCTCTAAGCTTAAAGCTTTAAATATTTCAGGCCAGTCTGTGTTTGTAAGTTCCTCATTAATAGAAAGAAAATCTGCTGCATAGAAGTTATAATTATAGGTGGGTACTGAATTTAAAGACTTAAAGTTATCAATATTCAAACAAATTTCTATTGACTTATGATGGGTATCCTCTTGGGTTAACGGTTGACAGCAACTCGTGACATTGCAGTTAATATTACTCATCACTAGGTCCAAGATTCTGTTATTGGTGTTATAAGCACCGTTAAACTGTTGTAGATTAGTGAACGCTAAAAAATCTCTCAACGATCTTATTTGAAAAATGTTAGTTCAAAAGTGAGGTTATTTTCAAAAATAAATTTGTGAATAGTCTATGATTGCATAAGGTTGTACGGAAATAGCTCATTCGGTTAATTCAATTAAAGTTTTTGTAATCGATTAGCGAATCGGAAATTTAAACACAATCGAACGAAAATCTAAGTGTAAGGATTTGAAAGAGGATATACAGTTAGATTTCGGAAAATTTAAATTTTCTTTTATAGGTTATGTAAGAAAAAAATTCTAATCTCATGTAATATCATCACTCAGTATTGAATCACGTTATTTTTTATAGTAATCAACAGCGAAGACGCAAAACCCATTTTATCATGTAAAGCCCAGTTATACCAACAGATTCAATTAAACAAATCGATCCATTGAATTAATTAATCCGTTTATAGTTGGCAGTACAGTTGGCCATCACTAAACTATCTATGGTCGGGTCAATGATCTGCTTGTTTACTTTTCTGGTACAATAGATTGGAACAAACTGTATATTTCGTTTCAATTCATTTTGTACACAAAATGTAAACAAACAAATCACTGACCCGACCATAGACGGTTTAGTGATGGCCAATTTTAATGCCAACTACAAATCGATTAATTAATTGAATGAATTGATTTTTTCAATTGAGTCATACTAGCGGTTTTCCCTATATAAGCATATTTAAAATCTCCGAAATCTTAAGTTCAAGTCCTCCCTTAAACCCCTAAACTTAGATACTCGTTCGAATATGATTGAAATATTCGATTCACTAATCTATTACAAAAACTTTAATTGAATGAACCGAATGTTTTTTTTTCGTCCAGCACTAGGCAACCATAGACAAGTCATAGATGTATACCTGAAAAATAACCTTAAGGCTTGCTGAAAATCAATGCCACGAAACTGTTTAAAAAAGCCGTTTGTAGCCGGCTAAAGCTGAGCAAGTCCAGATTGCACCACCCGCGACACGCATGACGGTGAATTAGGTACTGCATTAGCAATTGTTTTAATTTAATTTTTGTTTTTTTATAGTTATTATTATATCATTATTTATTTTAAACTCTCGCTTCTTCGAGGGCCTAACAGATTAATTTTGAATTGTCATTATTATTATTGCTCCTCTGTTGTTTTGTTTATGTGCGTGTCTGTGCTTGTGTAATAAACAGTTTTCTTTCTTTCTTTCTTTCATTTTTGAAATACAAGTTTACTATGCTATTCAAATAAATATTGTTGGAAAAAGTGATAAGACATCAAGTCGAAATCGTCGAATAATACGTGAAAGTGTCACTTATTCAATTTATTAAGCGATTGCTTTAGAATTTTAACCAGTTTTGTTTACTTTTTGTTGGAAATGGATTGGAACAAACTAAAGTTAGGCTTTCATCATCATAATCCGATTGTGTCCGGCTTTTGTTAGGCTTTTTATATTTGACCAGGGGGTATACTCTAGTTCTCGATCCGACATCCCTCTGAAACAATACTGTCAAATAAGTAACATCCGACCAAATTAAATGACAATTTCAAGTATGAAGCTTCATTCGCATCATGCGTCTTTTAACCTAGTCGAGCATTAGTGGTTTCACAGTAATTGTTTCGGACGGAGAACGAGAGAATAAGGAGACACGTGGTCGCTCGGGCGAGCGGGGAGTCTGAACGCAATAATAAATGATTAATAATATAAAAGACTGATTTGTACAACTTTTTTCTCATTTCATTACAATTTAAGAAGATTTTTTTTATATATGGTCCAAAAAGCAAGTTTTATCCTTAAAAATGTAGGGTCTCCAGCCTTTTACCCAAATGTCCAGCTAAACTGGCTGATCTGCTCTAATGGAACATCCCAGTCACATTCTACTAGAGCAGACGAACATGTTCGTACCTACAGGTAACCACATGCCGCGGCGAGTCCACACCCAAGTCTGGGTCCGCCAGAGACACCCGTGAAGACGTATCACTGACGGAGGGCTAGGTCCGAACGCTCGACGTACCCTGGTCTTACCGTTGAGCCCGAACTCCTTGTCTCTCAGGTAAGTAGATACGGACAAGTTTTTAAAATTGGGCGCCATCGGCAAGCGACAGTGGACAAAGAAAGTTTCAACTTGTCGGCGGCCGCGTCCCACTACGATGCGTGTGGTGGGACCCGGAAAATACGCAACTACCCTATTACTTCATTGAATATTTCGAACATTTGTTGTGTCTTTGTACGTTAACTTATATATTTTGTGACTTAAATAATTTATGATTTGTAAACAGCTTCAGCAAGGCAAAATAAATGGGTTACCCCACATTAGACAGCTAGTGTTCAACAAATTTGATTTCTATTTTCACATTTCTCCATTAATTTAAGACATTTTAAAACTGTCATCAATATCTTAAGGGTCCTTTCATATGTTCAACAATAGACAATAGTCTGTATTTAACAAGGAACAGTTGAAAGGTTACCTGTGCGAAATGCATATGCTGTCCGGTTGAAAACTGGACCTGTTGTCGTGGCATGCCCTGCTGCTGTCCCAACACTGCTTGCCCTGTGCCGAACTGACCTCCTGCTCGTTGCATACCCGCCTGCTGAATATTATGTACATAAGTAAATATGCAAAACACTTAGATAGTATAATGATCAATAATAATTACCAAGTTTGCATCCATGCATAGGACAGACAGCAAAAGTTTGATAATCTATTTTATTTTAAAATTAAGAAATAAGTCATAAATTTCGATAAAAAGAATACAATATAAAGCTATTCTTTATTCTAAAGTGAAATAATATGAACCAACACTTAGAAAAGAGAAACAATGCATGCAAAAGAAATTATTAAATGGCATTGAAAGAGAAAAAACGAAGCATAGCAAATGACATTGCGTTAAAGACGATGCAACATATGGCAAATGGACCAAGTGAATTGGTAGTTGTAGGGAATCATCACACTTACCAACACAAAATCGTATTAAGCAAGTCCGAAAAAGCTTTGATTATGTAACGAGAGCGAAAAAGGTATAATAATCGCACACAACACAACACAAATGAAAATAGAACATTCGTTGTTATATACAACAAATGATCCATTTTCATTTGTGTAAGGGTCTCGTAGTAGACATGGAAATGAGGCTCCAGTGACTGTTATAAATTATATTAAAAGATCTTCTCACTATAAATCCAAACAGAACAAAACCACGTCTCTTCTACTCAAAGATGTTTTTCGTAACGGCGGCCGTCCGTCAGCGTTCCGTTTAATACCCTTGTTTAAAAATTTCTTATTTCGATAAAATATAATTCTTAATGAAACAAAGTAAAAATAAGTTTATTTCACGATTCGCTAACACTTGATATAACGATATTTGATATAATTTCAAAGGAAATAATCACTATATAATTATTACGTGGTATTGTCCACTGTCTCCAGAAACGGCAATTCAAATGGCAGAAACCTTGTTTAACAACCTTTACTGTAAAAAACTTTAAGATTATAATGATTAACTAACATCATTAATTAACGGTATAAGCATTTACCAATATAATGTGTTGTTTCGGAGAGTGTAAGGCATCATATATATATTATTAACTTAACGCTTAATTGGAATAATTTGTAATAAGAAATTTTACCAAGAACATGTTCGAAAACGCAAATAAATTCGCTGCTAAAGGAAACTAAAGGAAGGAAGTACTTTTACGTAATTTTTAGGTAAGTTTTTTGTACTCAATTTTGGTGACAATTTCTTTTTATTTAAATATTTATAGAATATCATCATAAAGTATTATTTAATATTCGAATGTGGTAACCGGAAATATTCTTTAATATTTCACGATGATTTATTCTAGTAATTAAATAATAGAAATTGTTAACAAAATTGAGTACAAAAAACTTACCTCAAAATTACTGACATCACCGGTACGGGTAATAAAAACCTCATAAAAACATGGACCAACAATTCAAAAGATCTGTTAATCGCAATACAAGACAGCGTAGTCACTAGACTGTCAATAACCATTTATATACCATAATGGTATACCAGATGTCGTAATGAGTACCAACTATCTATTTTAGTAAATAATTTGTGAATAATTAACGAACTACTATTTCTCAAAGCTACTCTAATTTCTAGTGATAACAAACCAATCAACTAGATGGCGCTTATTGCACAGGTTGTAATGAATGCAGGCTATTATTTATTTTGTTTAGTATTACCGCCATCTACTCACACTAGCAAGCGTTAATTTATAAATTAGTTTAAAACACACAATGTCATAGTTCAGAAAAATAAACTGATCACTTGTATTTGTAGTGCCAACACGTTCTGTACGTATACCACAACTATTCTGTATTCCACATTCTATCAACAATGTCTCGAGTAATAGCCCGATATCTAGAATGTGTAGATTACAACGACATCTGTTCTGATCATGATCTGTATAATGTCAGTTATAACAGTTTTAGAAGACTCCTACATTCGAATCCACCACCTTAATTTCTTAACGTAACGTAAGCTAGAAAGCTTACGTTTTACGTTTTTTTTAATATTTTTATTCTCTTTTTTTATTTGTTAAGCTTATTTACATAATTTCTTCTAGGTATTAAATGTCCACTCTTTTTACTAATGTGTTGTGTATAGCTATAATTGGGTTGCAGGTGAATAGTTTTGTTAATGTGTATTCTGATCTGTAATCTGTTGCTGTACCTTGTCCAATAAAATAAAAATAGAATTTCATATCCACGGCCATTTACACTATCAACCAGCGCCATCTAGAGATAAGACGGAATTTTGACCTTTTTAAGCAATATTTAAGCAAGATTAGCAGATTACCTTGTTGTTTTACCATGTGGTCCATGTAACGATATGGTCATTTCAATATCTAGTCGTTTTGCTACCAAGTCATTCGAAGTTATAGTCTTCCTGCAGAGGTGGTCGTTTTGCGATCTAGTCCTTATGCTGATCACGTAATTTTGAAGATATAGTCATTATGATACCGACCCCTCTTGAGTTATTGGTCCGTGGTAAAAGTTATTTGAATGATTGTTATATAAAAAATATTGATGTAAATAAATATTGAAATAGTTATTGCATATTGAAAAACTTCTAACTTAGGGGTAGAATCAGTTCTATAAGATTCATTTTAATGTGCTTACAAACCTGATACTCCTCTCTGCGCTCGCCATCGCACCTAAATAAACCGACTTTAGGCTTCTAAGTTGTTATATCATGAAGTTTTTTTCTAATGAGCTTAAGCTTATTTCGCGTTAATAAGTGTGGTGATTCTCGTAATCGTATTGAATAAATGATGGTTCAAAATCATCATTTTTTTCAAGGTTGTCATCACTGAAACCATTTTAAGCTAAGGACAAATTGAAGAAAACGCATCGCAGTTTGATAACAAGTTGAAAAACTTTACATCCGACAGCATCGCGATATAGGAGCGTATGTAAAAATATGGTTATTTTTTAAAATATAAATACTTATTTTTTCCTCGTGTATAGTTAGCCGCGTTTTTTATACTTCATTTGTCCATGGCTTCAAAAGGATAGCTGTATGAGATGGACCTGCATGGGCGCCTGTAAGCGCTGCGGGAACAGCTGGTGCGGGAAGAGGGGCCGCGAGGGGGCGGGTGCGGGCGAGGGGGCGGCGGCACTGCGCCATTCCTCCTTGTCGTCCTCCAGCTTCACTTCAGCCTTGATGCCCGCAAGCGCCGACTGTTATATGATAATACCCGCCTTAGAGGGATCATTTTATCTCTAGGTGTACAAGCGATATTCGGATTTTCTTGGACTCGAATCGAACTTAGTGCACAAGCGACATCCGAAGTGGGTCCGGGTTTTTAACCAACTTCAAAAAAGGAGGAGGTTCTCTATTCGACTGTTTTTTTATGTATGTTACGCGATAACTCCGGTATTTGTGAACCGATTTTCATGATTCTTTTATTGTTGGAAAGGGGGGAATTCCATAGTGGTCCCATTTCATTTTGAAGAAAATCATCCACCTCTAAGGGTGGCTGTTCACGCGTGAAGATTCATTTTTATAAATAGCGCCTAAATTTTACTTAAGGAGCAATTATTTTAATGGTTGATTTTGCTATTTCTCCAATTCAAGGCGTATTTCTCTCAATATACTTTGAATAGTGAGAATCGATTTGTATTATCTCCAGTGTCAAGTCCTCTATAGTGGCGAATTTAAGGATATTTCAATAAAACTTAGCAAATAGACGTAATTCCACGTACTTTTGAGGTCGGTTTTTTTAGTACTCTGTACTGAGATTATCTACATTTGTATACTCTCGGATTCGGAACGAATACAAATCGGATGCAGTGCATAAACGCGCTTACTATTATTCCATTCAAGTTTAAGAATGCAGTAAGTAGTTGTGATTGGTCAATTTGAATTTTCTTCCACATTTCACGTCACATAAAAGCCATGTGATGGGACGGCTTAAGATTAATACTGCATTCTTAACGCGAGTGATCGTTACTCTTCGTTTAATCGTACTTGCATATTTTCATTTCTTGTGCAATTTCAATACGAATTTAAGTTCCCACATGATACTGTAAGAGATAAGCTCCATCTGTTAACAATTTCCAGCGCCGAATAACTTATGGTGACATTCGTACCGAGCCGCACCAGCATGATGATGGAACCCATGTGCCTCAAAAAGCGGTCCGTCGCTACATACAAGCAGTTAAACAACCAATACGGCTTTCGTTATTTTAATATCTCCGGAGAGGCAAAACTAAGAGATTCGATTGAATGAAAATTTTGAAGTGTTAAATGTAAACCAGAAATGGAAATGGTTTTTATAACTACATTATTTATTACCAATGAATATTATAGTGTTTAAATTACTCCAATAATGAGGCGCAAGAATTTGTTTCACATTGAGCCAGGCATTTACACTTGAAAAAACGGAAAGAAATTAATATTAATTAAACGGAAAGAACAATGCCCAAGTTCCTGGTCTAGCTAAAAAAAAAGCGGACTACCATGAATTGCAGATTCTAGTTTCCATACAGTTTCTATTTAAACTGTTTTTTTTTTTAACTAGGGAAAGTTGACTCAAACCATATTTCCTTCTTGAGGTTATGTTAAGAATGAATATTAAGATTAAGTTCTTTGTAGTACAGAGATAAATATTATTCTAAGGTAAGTGTAGTTGAGTACAAGTTAAATGAATGAACGAATGAGATAAAAATGGTGCACAAAGATACGATTTTTTTTGTTGGTATTTATTTTTGAACAAGGCACAACTTAGATTTTGACTTTAATTTGAAGTATCGTTTACATTTGAGTATTTCTCCGATGTTGAGAGAATTTCTTGTTACATTTTCGGACAGCTTCGTAGTTGAGAGTCAAGTTCAAGTCAAGGAAGATTTATCGGTGTCACAATTATTGTAACTTTCATTCATAATTACCTCAACGTTAAAAAATCATGGCAAGTGTAAAGCAGGGTTAAAATACAATGTCAAAATGTAAGTAGCGTTACGTTCAAAAACAAATATTTGCCAATGCCTTCCATGTTTTTATGAACTTTAAAAAAATCATATCTTTTTTCTCCTACTTATTTCAAAGTTTTATGAATGAAAACTATATTATTTTATAATGTATATTTAGATGGATAAAATTTTACGCCGAGTCCAAAATGGGCATTGTTCTTTGTGAACATCTGCTGTACGAGGTAGAAAAATAAATTTGAAAATAAGTAAGGAGCCTGGCAACTTAGGTTGCAACAATCTGAATACAAAAAAAGAACAAAATTAAAATACAACTTTTCAAAATCTTAAATAATTTTAAAGAACAATGGTGAACTCTCATACGTATTGGAGTTTACTATTCTACACGGTTTTGAATTTACTATTCTAAGAAGTCTGGAATTAAAGATATTCCGCTTTGAAGTTTTGGAGATTATTTTTGAATAATTGAATAAAATATGTTCGGTGTATAAATTATAGGCCTTAGACTAAACAGGATACGACTGGTGCCGTGAGTTTGTGACGTGACGAAAGTTCAAAGGATTTTGTATAAGGTATGCAAAGATTGACTAGACAAATATGTTCAACAAAATTATTTTACCACCTCGTAAAAACAAATAAGTTCTAAAAATTTACGTAAAAATAATAATTATGTGGTAATTTCACACATTTTAAACAAGTGCACAAAGACCTGGCAGTCTCCATATAATTCTGAAACAATCTGTTTAGTATTAAAAAGCATGCTAAAAAAGTCTCAACTTAGAATGTAGAAAGCACTGATTAGAGTTACATGGATTTATTCTATTTGTGGCCAAGGTACCACGTCATTACTGTACACATAAGTACGTAGTAACGTGTAAGTAAACTGTGACCTAAGGCCCATTTATTCACCAAAATGGAGGAGTTTTAAACGACCAATAAGATTTCTTAATCACGACATATCTCGGAAATTACGACATCTCTCCGTCTTTACGACATCCCTTCGAGTAGTGTAAATAACGTAACCAGTTGAATTCCTACATTTCTCGACTCTCCGGTTCGGTGATAAAGGGCTCAAAGATTATTGGCAAGATCAAAATGCGAAGTCAATTGCAAATGTTAACATTAAAATTCACTTCGTTAAACACAGCACAAATCCACACGACTCTAAACACAGGAAGTGTCAGATGGCCTAAAATGGTAAACTTACCTGCAAAGCCATTTGCTGATTCTGTGTTATAACTCTTTGCACTCCTTCCATCATCTGGCCTACAGGCTGCCCCTCCTCGTGTTTCACGTCTACCTCTGTTTTGACCTCTTGCACCTCGGACTTGACCTCAGCAGTGCCACTTTCAATGTTCTTCACGGCTTTCTTGAGATCGCTATCCATTTTGTTATCTGGTTTTTCGCCTTCCTCCCTATAAAATACAATTCAATTCAATTCATTTATTCATTCGTTATTACAGGTACATGATATAGATGGTAATAATAATTTTATGGAATCTCTGCAATAAGCCAAAGTGGCATACGAAGTCAATTAAATAAAAATGTAATATCAAAATAAAAATAAAAGAAAAATGGATACAATGTCAAAAAACTAATAATAATTAAAAAGTCTAAAATTATTAATAACTAAACGGTACCCAACTGTCAGCATTTATCTATTCTAAGAAACTGTCATTTAAATATTCTTCTATGCTATAGTAACACTTGTCAATTAATAATTGTTTTAATACATGCTTAAATTGCATTCCACTAAGATTTTTTATTGCGTCTGGAATTTTATTAAATATTTTGGGTGCCATATCTACAACGCTATTTTTGTATAGGGCCGTTTTACATATATTTCTTTCTATACTACAGTGAATTACGTGTTAACAGATAACGACAAGGGACCGCAATTAGATGGACAGATAACGTTTTGTGTCCATATAATAAGAGCGAAAAAGAAGTTATACGTTTGGCATCGGCTCACACAACGCTGCGAATTTTCGATCGCGTCTGTACGCCGCCGACGAAGGCAGTTTAGCGCCGTCGACTTCACCCGAATGAACGCATCGACGACCGACCGACTTCGAAAGTGCGAAAGCCATATTTCCATACCCCCCGATCCGAGACGATGGATGAACGGCGGGCGGTGCCGACATTCGAAAGACCGTATCGACGCACTACCGACCAAATCGGCTTAATACAACAAGTGTGGTACAACCGATTCCGCTTTGATAAGTTTAAGTAGCAGTAGAGATCCTTGTGAATGAGTTCGTCCAGGGAATTACTGGTGAAAAAAAAGTGTGGTGGCTCTCTAAAGCGGCAGCCGAATGGTGACCAAGAAGTGGTTTCTATAACGTGACGACGACGGCAAAGTCACGGGTGGATGATACTAGCAGAAGTTGACACAAACTACAAGCGGCAACTTCGATCTCTGTTTATTACTCACGGTGGCTCTCTCTTGGCGTGTCTCTCAGGCGCTGCATCGTCAGCTAGCTCCAACCCATCGAGGATATGCTCAGCGTCGTTCAACGCAGCCAATTCTGGGTCCGCGAACTCCAAGATGTTGAATTGCTCGCCCATCTCCGCCGTTAGCGATTCGAGTAGTTCTTCATCATCTTCACCACCAAGTCCCGTTAGAATGTCACCGACCTGTTGAGAATTTGTATCGAGTATTGTTATGTGTAATGTTGAGATCGTCGTGTGGTGCCGTGTACCTATTATTGTAATTTCCATTAAGTATATATTTCGAACCCTCCTACTTAAATATCGTATGTCGAAATTGCCAAGTTTATACAGGGGAGCGTTTTAAAGTTCAGTTTTATTCGAGAACGAGTTTTAAAATAACAAGCTTTGTGGGGGTCGATTTGGGTATATCTAGTAGACACACCTCTCGCAAGCGGTGAAGCAAAACATAATAATGAAACCTGTAATGTAACATGTCAAAGACGGTTCCCTTGAGAAACGTTTCGTTCGCAAGCTGTACTGGGCAAGCGTGGTGGACTATAGTCTAAACTCCTTCTCTAGTGGATATCCGTGACGTAAAATGGATTGATTGTTGATTTATCCTCTTATAAATTAAGTAAGAGCTAGTAATTGTAGATATCCTGGCATATAACCACTGAATCTCATATCGATATGTCCACAAATTCCGATCTAGATTCATAAGTGAATGTACTATAAGCTAGGTAGGTGAACTCGTTACCGCGAGTGTTACGGAGTGGCCGCTTGCTAGTTCTCGTCAGCCAATGACGTTGATGGGCAAGAACATATTTTTATTATAACCGAAAGGGCTACAATCTCCGATAGATAATTACAATCTCCGATAGATAATTACAATCTCCGATAGATAACTACAATCTCCGATAGATAATTAAAGTACAGTTTTGGGAGTGGGAAGGCTTCAACTTTGCTAATAATAGATCTAAACCACAGACAACTTTTGAAGAGTGACGTACCTCTCCAATATTTCCAGGATCCTGTTCAAGTTTGTCCATATCTCCCATGTCCATCTCGTCTGTTCCTTCGGTCTCTTGTTTAGGTTCTACATTCCCTGTGGATGTAATTTATTTCTTTAAATTAGGCAACTATGAACCATATAATACACACCTTAAACATACATGTAACATAATAAAATAGCCTTAGTTCGACACTTTTTATTAAAGCAATAAACATCTTTTCATACATTGGGCAAAAATAAATTACAATTTGAACTGTCTTAATCTAATCAGTATAATACTCTTTTAAAATATAACTTTGGAACAGTTTTGTATTTATCACTTTCACCAATGTATAATCTAATTTACGATTTTACTATGTAAAAAGAACATTTAAAATTAATTTTAAACGTTCATTTCTATCCAATCTTATGTAAGTTATGAGGCCCTTTGGAGCTGTGAATTTTATTGTAAAGAAACATTTCATTTCATATAAACTAAATAACTAATTTACACGAATTGCACTTGCCAGCGACGTGTGGCGCAATTTGGTGTCTGGAAACAAATTGGTCGGCACTCTCACCACAAATAAGTAAAAATTCACGTTGTGGTGGGACCCCAAACGCTCGAGCCTCACGATATCTGATTTACTCCACTAAATTTGATAATATGGTTTTGAGTTATCGCAAACGTAGTGTAGAGTAAGTTCGCGATGTTACAACAAAGTAATATAATATTAAAAAAGAGCGTAGGTTGTTTGTGAATTGAGAGGTCAACGGTTCTAATACATGTCGCGGCTTGTACCTGTGACATCCACATCTAACTTGCGTTAACGTTTGTCAATGTTTAGGAGCGATATCTCTCATTAATAGATATGGAAACATCGTGGTGAAACCTGCACGTTGAAGATCACAAATCCTGGATGGAATACGTGTGAAGTCCCCAACCCGCTTGGGTTAACGTGGTCGACCATGACCGAAACCTTCTCCGTAGGGGGATCCGTACCCAGCTCTGGCAAGTTGGAATAAGTTCACGATGATAAATATTTACAACACATATATACGTAAGCTCTCGCCCTTGTCCCACAGGAGGGGTAGGCAGAGCCCATGGAACGCCACTTTACTCTATCCTGACACAATTCTCGACCCCACATACATCAACTGCCCTTTTCATACGAACTTCTTATATTCTTGTCACTTCGGATCCCAACCTTTTACATAAAATATTTACGAAAAAGCATATAAAAAATGTAGATAACTTTTACTAAATTATTTGCAAAAAAACTAGATAAAATCTCATTTGGCACATAATTTATTGATAAAAAGTTATCATTTGCTATTCTCCACACTAAAAACAAGTTGATTATTACTTGAGTCAGCTTGTAGAACGATTGTGGAGGTTTTGGACTACCGCACAGACGAACGGCTTTTTTAAGGCTACGACAGTTGCGGTTAATACAATTGTATTAACCGGACACGCGGCAAGCTCCTAAGCGGGTGTCAATTTTAACTGATCATCTCCCTCTCGCACCCCTCATGGAAGAATGGCATAAGTGATGTTAGGTCAAAAATGTTTATTGCTCCATTAGATTGTAACTTGTAAAAACAGAGTTAGAAGAAAAGAATGGGATGTGGGTTATATTTTTCAGTATTTAATGGTGCAATAAACATTTTTGATGTAACGTTACTTATGGCATTCTTCCATGAGGGGTGCTTGTTGATCAACCATATACCGGAGACGACGGATTCCGCGTTTGGATAATTGACTGTTATGTAATATTATGCGTTGCCGGCCATAACACATAATTCTGATTAATATAATACCGTTATATGAAGAATTTTCGAAAACTGGCAAAATATTTTGGAAAAAAAAACAATTTTTAAATCTTAATCGCGTATATTTGTTTTTTCAAACAAACTAACATAAGTAAGAACTAAGTATGGTGGTTTTTTTTTAATTATATCCAAAATAAAATTTATGTTATTGTCATATTTGGCACCGATCACGTACGTTTTTTTTTTAAACTATTTTGTCAGTTTTCCGAAAATTACTTTTGGAACTTCATCAGTTTATTATCACGAGTAAAACTTTAAACAATCCGAGAACTGTTTAGTCGTTCCTCAGTAAGGAGACGATGACAAGTATTACAGTCAACTTCACTGACAGAGAGCAACTTTCTGGCTTTGAAATTGTCTCCAGCATCCACCACAGAATATTCCCTTTTTTATGTAATAACTTGATGTTAGGTAACACTGCAATCTTCAACATCAAATGAGCTACCTACGCGTTACCAGCCTATGATAGCCCTGCTGACACGCTTTTTGAAGAACTTCATGTCATAGTGCAAAGGGAATAGAAATTATACCACATCTAGCAGGTTCGAGGAAAAAACGAACGTACTACCCGCCTGGTCTTAGAATGTCAGACATCAATGACGTGGATGGAATAACATAGAAATAACATTATTTTGCTTACCAGCTTGCGATATATTTGGTTTCTGTTCAGTTCCTTGATTCGCTGGATTCCCAATGTTCTGTTGTATTTGACCACCTTCCGCGTTCACAAGACGTTGTTGTTGCATTAATACTAGAAGCAAAGAAGTTTAAGTTATTAATTTATTAAAATTAGGCCGAGGGAAAGAGTAACGAATAAACGGTCTCAGTAATGTTTAACAAATAAAAACTACCAGATAATTAAACAAGTGACTGAGTCATGAGTCCATTAAAACTAGGCCTTATGGGATTCGTTCTCATGTGTAGCAACAAATCATAATAAATCATTTTGCCTGTTACGGATGGCCGCTGTTGAACACTTGAAAAGGTACAACACGTTCTCTCACTGGTTACTATATAATTTGGGATTTTTTTTCACTCATTGTCCTGCACTGTGAAACCCTGTATCGCGGGTGCCATGGACACACACACATAGACAATCACAAATTACACCCAAATTCACGAGAGAAATAAATTTCTGACGGCCCGGGAATCGAACCCGTGGTAGACCAGCATGGTAAGCGTTCGGCCACACAGGCAGTTAACGGAATTTGGCTTCTAACTTAAACTTTTGGCTTAAAACTTCTATGCTATAATGAGAAGACGCTGCTCCTCCATGCCAGCCCGCCTCCGCGGTAGCACCAACGGATTCCTGAATGAGTTTATATACCTTTAGGACTCCCCGTTGGCTCGGCATTAAGTGCAGCTCCACACCAGGACATAATCTTTATTGTCAAACCACGTAGCACTAGTCCTAGGATAATTTGTTATTAAAACCATGGTCAAGGATCTGAGATATTTTTTTATAATATTATTCGCAATTAATCTCACGTTGATGATCAGGCCTTTGTCCAGGAGCCAGCGGTGTACGCGGACGCAGGCCGACCGGCAAAGGATGTCGGAACTGCTGCCCTTCTATATTCACGCCTTGCACGGACCCGTCTTCGCCTATGGTTTCTACGAAAACAAATTAACATCGATTAACGAGGTGACAATAAACTTGCGAAACATGAAAAATGTATTTTAAAATCAGAGATAGATAGTCTTTTAAGAGTAGATACAACATCAAATGGCTTTGGGTTTGGATTTCGCATAACAGTGACAGTCTTGAATCAATGTGGAAAAAATATATAGCAAAAATTGAGGACACACACTGATTGAAACAAAATTGAAACACGATTCCTACAAATTTTCGCTACAGTAAAAAACATAACCTTACCCATTGACTTACAAATAAATGGACGACGGGTCTAATACAAAAACCAC
>NW_020653854.1:23979267-23995896 GCF_003589595.1 Hyposmocoma kahamanoa
TGAAGACTAAAGCGGAGTGTCGCGCTCTGTATACGATTTTAGCGCCTTACAAGTGCGGACACTTTTTAGCGCGGACCCGACGTCCATATAATTGTAAGTCAATGCATGTAAAGGAATATGAAACAGCTAAAACGTTGAATTTAAATTGTAATGTCATCGCAGTACTGTCTAATTTTGCTTGCTTCGCTGTCAGTCGAACAAACGAAGACTAGAGCGTGAATGACGCTCTGTATACGATTTTACACCCTATGAGTTCGGACACTTTTTAGCGCGGACCCGACGTCCATATAATTGTAAGTCAATGACCTTACCTCGAAATTTTACAAGAAAACCGCTGTATTTCAATAGGTGCTTTACAAATACCAATGAATGTTTTCATATCAACTGAACTAAATAGATCACGTTTAAACGACATACGTTTTTCAAATGGCTTTAAATTCATTTGAATAAAAAAAAATTCTGAAGTAAGGCCCCTGCCGCTCGACCCGCGCTCGACTATATTAACCGGTTCGTATGGAAAAAAATAATAATTCGATACTACTACCGACTCTTAAGTGTCGATGGTACAACTTACGTTGTTGCCAAATGGTCTTATCCGGATGCCGCTGCAGCAGGTCTCTGAGCTGCCTATTGATATCGTCGTTGCTGGCGTAATGCAGCGGGAACCGTTGCGCGGGAAAGGCGCTGCGCGGGGCCTCGGCGCCCAGCGTCACGGGCGTGGGGGTCAAGGGCGTGCCTGGCCCGACAGGGATCTCGCTGCCGTCCGGCGCGCGCATTCGCTGGAGCGCTGCTTGCAACGCGCCATTACATTGTTAGTATACGTGGCGACGCAATATACAACACTATAAATCGATAGTGCTGTCGTTGTCGGGTCCTTTTGCGTCCTCGTAGGAATAACAAAATTCGAGTTCTTAGGTTTTCGTGATTGTTACACATAGCTAAGGAAACTATTTTGATCGACTTTAAAACTCATTTTTTCTATAGGTTGTCAATTCGACTGATTTTTTTTTGTATGTTAGTTACGCGATTGCGGCATTAAAAAAACGGATTTTGATGATTATTTTTTTGTTCGAAAGAGGGTACCTCAGTAATGGAGCCATTTAAATTTGAAGAAAATATTCCACCTCCAAGAGTGGCAAACTAGGGGATGGATCCGGTTTCGCGCATTTTCCGGTAAAAGATTTCAATAACACTTGGCAAATAGATGTAATTCCACGAGCTTTTGAGGTCGTTTTTTTTTATAAAAAAGTTATTTATTTTGGATTTAAATCGCTTACATTTGTTATATCAAACCATCGAGTATATAACCATAAATAGAGATGAAATAAGAGCCATACGTTTCTGGTGACTCATCAGGGATACATCACTTATAAATATGAATTCTCGTTTGCACTTAAATATCGACAGCGCCAACAACTGACCTGTGTGTACGTCTCCGTATATACCAAAAATATTTTGTATTTATTGCAATAAAGATAATATCTCTAACAATGGCGTGCTGTTCCATTCGGTGGTGTGGGGAAAAACAGCAAAACATCTAATTACAAAACAAACGGAATCAAATTTCATCGGAAATTAAATATGAAATATGTAATTTTGCAATTTTCGTCCATTATAGCAAAGCTCAAGTTAACTGGTCCTTTTGAAGTGAAACAATTGACGACACCCGTCAATTGTTTCGAATTCGGGCTGGCCAATCGGAGCGCAATTGTCACAGTAATGATATGGCAGGATAGTTTTCAAACAAATTAAATGACATTTCGTCTCTATTTCTGGTTATATACTCGATGTTTCAAACAAACCTTCTTTCTTAAATTTTGTATTGAATTGATATTCAACTATTTTTTGTGAACTTACTCCACTAGTTTTGTTATAATTATTAATACAAAGATCAAACACTTCGAAAAAAATTCCTTTGATCCGGCCGGATTCGCCACGGCTAAAAAATCGTTGAAAACCAAATACAAAGATCCGACAAACAAGGACATGGAAAAATTCGTGAGGTCTGCTGGTTCGTTCCGTGGCTAAGTTGGCATAGCATGCCACGGTTTGCTAGAAGACGTCGGTTCGAATCCGGCTGGATCGAAGAATTTTTTTCTAAGTGTTCAATCTTTGTATTAATAATTATAACAAAACATTATTTTTTGTTTTGTTTGAAGAAACAAATATACGCGATTCATAACCGAAAAAAATAGTTTCATTTCCAATAATACAGCTTTTAAATTTATCAATTACCGTGATCCAGCTCCTCGAATTGAACTGCTCATATTTTGAACCTAGTGTATCACACATTGTGTGTTCTAGGAAAACTGCAAATATTCTCTAGGTCTTCTGAATTAGTGATCAAAACAAAAAACAAACAAGACATTTATTTATTAACCATCAGTTCCAGCGTTATAGGTTAAGTCTATGTAAAGGCCAAGGTACCTTGCATCCGTTGGTCTTGTATGATCTGTTGTTGCTGCTGCGTTTGTTGTTGGCGCATTTGCTGTAGTTGCTTCCACTGCCGCTCTTGCTCGGCCTCGCGCGCGCTTCGTTGCTGCCCGCACGTGCGCTCTTGCTCCTATATTGCAACGTTATCTTAATAACGTACTCGTACAAGGGCATTGTTGGTACTTGGATATTGCATAACGGCTTATGTATACTACTTAAACTTTATTGATCAAACACCTTTAATTTGTAAAATTAACTGGTGGAAGACGATAAGGTTGACCTTGGAGCATGTGCACCTAAATAACGCTTATTCACTCTCGCCTTGAAAAGGCCCAAGTTATAATGTATTTCGAAACTATATAGACGTAATCATTAATATTGATATTCAAACGTGAAACACGCAGAGTACGGGTGAGTGTCGGGCGCGTGTCAGGTCGGGTGCACACAACATGGTCTGTTGTCATCCACATAAATACAAGGAATTACACCTGCCGTGCACCCGACCCGACACGCGCCCATCCCATACCCGTCGTCAGTGTGTTTCACGCTTTAAAGTGAACTGCTATAACCAATTAATCGCCTAAGTTATTCAGGAAGCATGTGTGGGTTGAGCGTTGACGTAGTAAAGGGAATGCTTCGATAGTTTGGTCATACTGAAAGTCCGACCACCGATGGTGTATCTGATTAGATATAATTTCAAAAATAGTGTTCTCACATGCCCGCAGGCTGTGTGGATCGTCGCATGCATGGAAGTCCGCGAACGTAGCCAACATCGGAGTTAGAGCAGACGTTGTGGCCGATCGGTAGGGAGCATGATGATATGACATGACATATGAAAGGGATGGATTTTAGAATTTATAGAGCAAATATGGATGACCTCGACTTATGTATCTCGATCAGATTGGGAATCTCCCTAAAAAGACCACACTAAATGCAACAAGAGAATGAGAATGTATGAAGGAACTAATACGAATGGGGGACGCCAAAGAGGCGTGGTCATGGTCTCTGCGTACTCTAGTCGTAACCTAGTAATTTTCTGACATAAACACAAAAAAATGAAACATAAGTTGTTATCCTCTATATAATTGCAAAGTGGTGCCGTGAGCAGAATTTTTCGTCCTTTATTTTTTTTTAATATCCAAGTACCGACAATTGTGCCGGTTTTTAATATCATAGGCATGCTGAAACTACACAGGCATTTTTCAAAGGAAATACTTGATATCTGACTCTATTTGTACAGTAGATTTTTTATTTCTACGTGACGTTTGCCAAATGTTAATTATCTTTAAAAATATTTTGATTAATAATTATAATGACTACATATTATAATTACTTAGGCTATTTCTTTTCCTTGGTCATTTTATGGTGATATTAATGTCTGTTATTGTTCTGCACTGGTACCATGCTCGTGTTATATTTTTCTGTGTATTAATATTTATAAATACCACTAAAAATCTAAGTTAGACATTTCTGTAATAGTTACGCTGATTACTGATATTTACACTGGATTATTTTTATCCTAAATTGAATTAACCTCAGTTTAGTCTTTTTATTTGTTCACAAACTAAAATAAGATGTCACCGTAGCTTAATGTTACTAGTTCCTGAAAACTTACAGCTACCAAATAAAGCTTTGTACAAGAGCGTAATGGCAAATAAACCTTAACTACATAGAACTAAGTGTTAGAACTGTTAGCACACCACACCCAGCGACCGTTGTTAAGCCAACTCTACCAAGGCCAAGCGAAATAAAGAAAACAACTTTACGGAAACGGGACACGGGTCCGGGAGGCGACACGTCGAAACAAGCTAAATCAAAATTAAAGAAAATAAACACACAGCTTACGATGCGGCACAGCCAAAAGTTGTTGGGTGATATCAATTTAGATATTGAGAAAGAGGAGTGCAAAGGACCGCGAGGCGTGACGTCGCGCGATCACCCAACAATGTCGAAACGGGTCTCGCATACACACTCCGCGCACGCAGAAGGCGCGATTAGGGGAGGAGTAAGCCCGCAGGTCCGGCCGAACGGGGCCGGTCGTGTAGCGTCGAGCGGTGGAGGGCGGAAATGCGGGCGTGTGTATGCGAGTGTCGCGATAGGTCGCGGGGGTACCGTGTTGTCGTGCGCGCGCGCTGCGGCCGGTGCGGGGGTCGCGGCGGGTGAGGGGTGGGGGGGCTTGGGGGGCTGCAGGCGCGGCGGCGTGCGCATGATCTCGGAGGGGGTGAGCACGCGGATGTGCGCGTCGGCCTCCAGGAGCCCGCCCGCCGTCACCGTTACGTTGGGCGCGCGCACCCCGCCCGTCACCGCCGCCAGCGCCGGGGTGCTCGTCGCGACGCTCGCGCCCGCCGCGCCGCTGCCGGGGGCTGTGGGGGCCCCGGACGCGCCGGGGGGGGCCGGAGGGGCGGGCGCCGGCGCGGCCACCGCGCTGCCCACCGAGGGCGCGGCCGCGGCCGGCTGGCTGGGCTCCCCTTCGCCGGCAGTCTGTCGCGCCCCAAATTGCTTACACCATGTCGCACGTGAGCGCACTACAGCGTGCCCCTAAGTTCCAGCAGCCGCCTAGCGCTCGGTGTGGAAGCGAAGCGATGCTGTGTTCTCTTGCGTTCCTTACGATCCCGAAGGCTGGCAGTCTCGACGCCTAGTTCCTTACTAATCCTATCTAGTCGGAGCTTTCCGCGTTTGCCTAGCACAATAGCTCTTGCTCACGTAAGACATGGTGTTAATCTTTCTTATATAACTCATCACAAGATCGCTCGAGTACATCTAGCGTTTTTAAAATAACATCCTACTAGCTAATTCTTTGTAACCAATTATGTGTTTATGTTATTTTGAGCCCATTACCGAAGATGCAACAGAACTTTTTAGCTAGACGCATATTGTGTAATGGCTTCAAGCAAACATTTGTACGTGACGTTACACGTACATGTTACAAACAGTGAGAAACAATGTGCAATTACTGGGCAGGATTTCTATTTACAAAAAGAGATATAATCACAAACCGTATTTATTTAGTATGACCTAATAACAAACGCCAATTTCATAGCTTTTGTAAACAAATTGCATTGTATAATAAAGTATCCAGAAAGTTAGCGTTATAATTCTAAAACCTCTACAAACGTAAAAGAAACCCACTACTTCAGAATTCAATATGAGAAGTAAAACAATAACAGTATGGCAAGGAACAAAACATGGTAGACGGAAGGGATCGATATAAAGTGGCTGGCTACAGCCGGAGTGAACACACAACACGGTGTGAGTGAGTTGGGTTAGCACACACCAAGCTCTGTCAATTTATAAGCTTATTTCGTGTAATTTAGGGTTATTTTTTTATTGAGCCAATGCCTAACAATCGTCTTCATGTTTTCGATAACTCTAAATTAGCTATTTGCTGTTTCAGCATTTATAAATGAATTGTGGTAAAGGTTGTGACTTTTGATACACAAGGAAACTTTATACTCCGCCAAAAGGAGCTCGCCATTATGGGTATTAATAAACCAATCTAAAATATTATTTAAATTTTGTTTTGAGTGTTTTCTACTCCTCACTAAACAATCCACACAGCACTTCCCCAAAAAAGCCTACATCTATATGATTTAAATACAGCAAATGTCGTGAAGTTTAGGGGTTTTACATGGGAATTTCGATGGGAGTGATGAGGGAACGAATAAACGTAAGAATAGTGGGAGGAAGAGGGAATCCGAGAAAGATTCAAAAGTTTCAAAGTAAGTGGCCAGAAACCAGTAAAGAGGGTGATAAAAAGGTGGAATGACCATGACGGAAAAGCATTTCTTTTTGCTCGTATCCAGTTTGTAAGTAAGTTTATTATATCACGGTCACAAAATTTCACTTAAAAGTCCATATTACCTTAGCCCGAACTGAAATGTTTACCGTAATATTAAGGTTCATTTTGCTTTTTGGACGAGCAACACACTGGCTTTACTTCAGAATTTATATTTTTACAAACGAATTTAAGGCCATTTGTCGTATTCGTCTTCTATTTAGTTCAGTTGATATTAAAAAAAAACTTTTTTTTCTAAAATTTATGTATTGTTAAAATTTTTATTTTACAACATATCGCACCCTTAGTAATATAAGGGCACAATCCAAAAAAAGTAGATTTTTGGGAAATCGCGTATTAAGATTCTGGATTCCTACATTACACCTATTTTTTCAAATAACATGCTTATTATTTAAGTTATAAATATGAAATTTGGCAGATTTGTTCTTTGATAAATGTGTTATAAATAGCAATAAAAAAAAATAATATAAATAAATTCTATAAGTTTCAAGCAAGTTAAAAAAACACTTTCAAGTTAGACCCATATAGTACAAAAAATATAACAGAAATATGGAGCTATTTAAGTTTGATCCCATTTATTATTTAAGTCCCTATCAATTCCCAAATTTCCCAAAAATCTACTTTTTTTGGATTGTGCCCTTATACTAAGGGTGCGATATGGTAATCAGTGCATATCCTCAATTTTACTATATATTTTTTCCAAAGTGATTTATTCAACAATTTCACAGGTATGCGGAATCAACAAAAGCTATTTGAGGCTTTGAGGTTGCATAGACTCTTAAGTCCAAATGAATTAAGTAAAGGGTCTTGGTCATATGAGATGGTATCACATATTACAATACAGGAGAGTTTGAGACGTATTTCGAGATCTGAATGGCAACTCAGCCGTTACGCTCTTAATACCGGATGTACGGTATACGAACGCACATTTTAGTTTCGTTTACTTTGCGTCCTACTTTACGCGGCCGTTTGTTTACCTGTACACATAAGTAGGCTATTAATTTAGTGTTTAACGAACATTCAGTAAATTTAGCATTTAACATCGTGACAACAATGTAAGAGATATACAACCTCATCTAGCATATATTCTTACCAATACACTATCAATACTATAGCGTAGTATTGGTCCCTACAGCGGACTTAGGAGTTGTTCATTTATACGGGTTTTAGTCACTTTTACATTTTTTTTAAACTCGTCACAACTACGCAAGACACCCTTATAAGTTGACAGACCTTGTGGACACACAACGTTTAAATACTCGGCTACATACCTGCTGGGCTTTCTTCATCCTAATCGCGCTTCTGTTGTCCCTAGCGCGTTGTAAATAAGGAGCTTTTTGCTCAGCAGGCAGAGCTCGCCACTTCTTGAGAATTTGCTTACAACGATCCACCCAGTTAGGGAATTCCGTTTTCCATTCCTGGTGGTTCGTGTTGGCATAGAGAACAGCTGATATTGTTGCTGCCGGGCCCAGACCTAAACATGTGAAGGCAGGTTTTTGTAATGAACAGGTGTCCAAGGAGCTAACAATAATAACGCACACTCTCAACATAGCCCCGCATTATGGAAACCCTGTGTCGTGGGTGCCATGGACACACACGTAGACAATCACAAATTACACCCAAACTCACGAGAGAAATAAATGTAGGCCACACAAATATTTCTCCCGGCCCGGGAATCGAATCTGGGACCTCTGCGTGGCTGTCCAGCATGGTAACCGTTAGCGACAGAGGCAGTTAATATACTAAGCAGAGTAAACGTTCCAGTGTGATTTGCTGTGAAATAAAGACATTAACATCTTATCGGATTTGGCGAATTATAGACACAATCGACTTGTGCTGCCGGTCAATAGTCTCTGCCTACCCCATTGGGAGACAGGCGAATATTGTAATTTGCTTAAACGATATCAAGATATTTTGAATTAGGTTTACTGCGATCGCCAACCCGCCTTCCAGGCATGGCGATGAGTACTCACTCTCGTCGGCGCGCATCTTGTCCGCGCTGCGCTGGTTGTAGGAGGGCGCAGGTGTCGCCGCGTCGCTGGCCCACGTGCCGCCGGAGCCGCCCTCCGAGAACAGCGGGCTCATCGCACTGTTGCTGCTACGAAAACAACAGGGGTAACCATCGAGTATATAACCAGAAATAGAGACGAAATAAGGGCCATCCATCCATGGCAACTGAACAGGCGTATGGGCCTTATATAACTTTTAAATATCAACTCTCGTTTGCGCTGAAATCACAAATTAGAAAGCTGAAATAGTACAGCGCCAACAACTGACCTGTGTGTACGTCTCCGTATATTTCAAAAATATTCTGTATTTATTGTAATAAAGATAATATCTCTAACTATGGGGGGCTGTTCCATTCGGTCATGTGGGAAAAATAGCAAAACTTCTAATTATAAAACAAACGGAATCAAATTTCATCGGTACTTAAGTATTAAATAAGCAATTGTTCAATTTTCGTCAATTATAGCAAAGCTCAAGTTAAACTGGTCGATTTGAAGTGAAACAATTGACGACACCCGTCAATTGTTTCGAATTCGGGCTGGCCAATCGGAGCGCAGTTGTTACCGTAATGATATGTCAGAATAGTTTTTAAACAAATTAAATGGCGATTACTGGTTATATACTCAATGGGAGTAACTAAGGGTTATTGTGAACTTTGAAGTTCGTACCTTATTTTAAAACACTTTTTTCTTGTACTTCAAAGTTACTAGTTTAGATTTATATACTTTAGTAGCAGTAGGTTATTATTGACACAAAGATCGAACAAATACAAATAAAAATTTCTTCGATGCGGCTGGTTTCGAACCAGCGCCTTTTTTACCTGACCGGGGCTATCGCTCATTCAACTATTGCAGATCTTTCTTTTTTGTTTTAACGTCTTTTTGCCAACCTATGAAAGTTTTTCCTTCACCAGGGTCTAACAAGAGATGTCGCCCTATTAATTACAATATTGATTTTATTGAATATCATCATTGACTTAAAATTATATGGACGTCGGGTCCGCGCTAAAAAGTGTCCGAACTTATAGGGCGTTAAAATCGTATACAGAGCGTCATTCACGCTTTAGTCTTCGTTTGTTCCACTGACAGCGAAGCAAGCAAAATTGGACAGTACTGCGATGACATCACAATTTAAATTCAACGTTTTAGCTTTTTCATATTCCTTTACATGTCACTACGTTTAAATAGGTTGACTTGGGACATTTTTTCGTGGTTTTGGTATTAGGCCAGTCGTCCATTTATTTGTAAGTCAATGAATATCATGATTTTTTACTATCACGATATTCATGTTTTTAGTAAAATTACTCCACTAGTGTGGTGGTTGTTATTACTGATACAAAGATCAGTAATAACAATCAACAAATCAACCACAAAGCAGTACAGCAGAGGAGTTCTTTGTGAAAGTGTTCGTCCATCATAACAATTTCTGCCGTCAAGCAGTAATCTCAGCATTACTGCGTTCCAATTTTCAAGGTTCAGGCTGCTTTTGAAAATACAGAATGTGTCAGGATGACGGGCGCCGTCGCAGTGCCCCTCAGGTTGCGTACGATCAGACGCACGACTTATGCGTCCCGTTACTGGATACCATAAAAAAAACAAACCTGCTTCCAAATTCAGGGTGATAAGGCGAGGGGTAGTCAACGCCCATCTGCGGGCTCTGTAGCGGCTGCCGCTGCGGGTACGGCGTGCCGCCCAGGGAGTTCACGTACGATACTGAAGACTCTTGGGACTCCTGGTAACAATACAGTAATAATAATAATAAAATCGTTTATTTATCTCCACACATAAATAGGTAAAAATAAATATAAAGCTCTACACAGTGTTTAGTAACAATAGGCGGAGTGAGATAAAAAAGTCTAGCTCAGCACAATGGCGGAGTGTATCACAACGCCGCTGATATTCTGCTACAGCCTGACATGTTCATAAAAAAAAACTAACACTTATTATCATTTCTTACGGAAAGTACGTAATGACAAAATATGACAGTCTCGCACAGGCGGGGGAAGATCATTCCTCACCTTGGAAACAGTAACATTATATCTACCAGCAATGATTCAATAGGATAATTTTGAAGCCTTGAATTTTTAAATGTTTATATTTTTTTTTTGTTTTATTTGTTTATATTTTACGTTTTATGTACACGGGACTTTGTGGGGGTAAGGATTAATTCCTTATAAGTAACATCGAGTATTTAACCAGAAATAGAGACGAAATATCATTTTATTTGTTTGAAAACTATTCTGCCATATCATTACTGTGACAACTGCGATCCGATGGGCCAGCCCGAATTCGAAACAATTGACAGGTGTCGTCAATTGTTTCACTTCAAATCGACCAGTTAACTTGAGCATTGCTATAATGGACGAAAATTGCAATATTACATTATTAAATATTTAATTACCGATGAAATTTGATTCCGTTTGTTTTGTAGTTAGACGTTTCGCTGTTTTTCCCCACACCATCGAATGGAACAGCACGCCATTGTTAGAGATATTATCTTTATTACAATAAGTACAGAATATTTTTGGAATATACGGAGACGTACACACAGGTCAGTTGTTGGCGCTGTCTATATTTCAGAGCAAACGAGAGTTGATATTTATAAGTGATGTATCACTGATGAATTACCAGGACTGTATGGCCCTTATTTCGTCTCTATTTCTGGTTATATACTCGATGCATAGTAATCATAATTTAAAGGAACACCATGAAATTTTACAGTTTAAGTTTAGGAAATCGTCAAGTGGAGACGTACCTGCGAGTCATCAGTAAGCACGCCCTTGAATATTTCATCGACATCATTGCTATCCATGTCAGGCAGTGAATCGCGCACCATCGCGTCCAGATTCACACCCAGTATAGACAAGTCGTCCTTGGGTGATATTGTAGATGCTTGCGACGACCCGCCGGTTTCTGTAACAATCGTGTCATCTCACCGTCATCATTATAAATCCATTATTATTTGTCTAGTACGCTACGTTCCATTTTTTCTCCGTTTTCCGTAGATCATTTCTATTTTTTTTTACAACATCATCAACTTCAAATGTGTCGACAGCTGACACAGTGTTAGTGAGAAATTTTATTAAAAAAAAAAACAAATTGATGTTTAATTAACATGTGAAGAGACCAGGGAAAGAATGATCAAAGTCAATTAAAGAACGTTTTGAGTTAATACCGCCATCCAGTTCAGTACACGCTGAGCGTATTTTGCCTAAATCAGAAAAAAGCTAACAAGGTTCAATGTCCTGAAAAATTAGCTTTTACCTTTAGTCATAAAAATGCTTGCGATTAAATGGTTTAGAATGAATTATATTTTTTGATTTTTTATGAAATGTTTTTGGTTAAAATGGATTACATAGCGTTACATACATTTATGTCAGAAATTACTTTATTTCAAGCAGTATTTGTGCGCGTGTTTTTCACCAATATTCAAAAGTTCTCCAAATTAAAAATTATTTTTCCTAACATTCCCCTCAAGTGACTTTGATAATTCTTTTCCTGGACTCTTCGTGTATCTAACCTAATTTATTGTTTTGTTGTGGAACGTGTAAGTACTTCATAGGTAATTTCAATTTATGTGTCTATAATGACAAAGTATTATGTATATTATACAGATGCTAATCTGTACAAGATGGACTATTCAATTTATGAAAAGCCAAAATGTTGGTCACGGCCTACCTAAATGGATAATTACTCTAAATCTGGATTGGACTGAATGCAATATAAAGACCACTCACCACTACTAATAGTCTCGGTCTTAGTACTATGAACATTAGGCATGTTATCGCTTGCAGCCTGTTCCTCCGGCTGTGGTCCCAAAATAGCATTCTTGAGCGCCGTCGAGTCTTCTGTATGTTTCAGTTGTCCGTCTTCTGATTCCGTTTTAATTTTTGGAGTTCCATCGGGGTTCGTACCATCCTCTTTTTCTTCCTTTGGTTTTAGTGAATGGAGGAGGTCTACTTCGTCCTGTAGAAGAATTGTGCATTGTTGTAAGATACCACAATCTCTGATTTGTTATATATGTATATAACAAATCAGAGAAAAAATAAAATTAATATAAATTAGATTTTGATAATATAAAATGTAACAAAAGACAGCATGTAGCATATCGAACGAAAAACCCGCATTAATCTCGTATTTAAAAATAAACTCGTCCCGTACAGAGTACGGATGTACAGTGAACGGGAGAGATAGAGCAGAAGTGAGATGTGATGTAGGAGAAGAATGGAAGGGAATCAGATAGACAGAAAGAAAAACCAACGAGAAGGTGTCAAGAATAGTGCAGGAAAAGAGAAGCTTATTAAAGACACCTGAATCGACACATTTATCTCAGAAGCATTATAGAAAGGCAGATCGACGGAAGAGAGGCAGGGGAAAACCTAGACGAACATATTTTTATATAAGGCTAGACTCTTTAGCTCTTAAACAAAGAAGAAGATAGAGTATGGAGTGCGGATTTCGTAGCGCGTACTAGACAATAATGTAATTAATGTAGTGTCTCGTTGTTTGAAAGAAAGAAAATACATTATTTTACAAATGACACCACAAAAGAACGAAAACAACATAATCAAAACATACAAACAAAATAAAATAATTACAAAACAAAATCACTAATTAAAAGAAAAAATAAAATTAACAAAACACAAACTATTCACACAAATAACGCCACTAAGTATAAAGATACTTTGAGTGGTGTCAGCTGCAGTAACAAATGGGTCACTAATTTAGTATTTGCTGGAAAATGCAATGCGTTGGACGATATACCTGTGAAATTGTAATTGGGATAATGTCAATACTTACAGAATTGAGTGTGATATACACGGAGGTGTCAAGGTCGGTAAAGACAGAGAGAGCGCACATGACGTCCTCACCGTCGCTGTCCGAGTTCTCCAGCTCCAATTTGAAGTCCCGCAGTTCGCGATAGCCTTCAGGCGTACCTGGACGCACTGAGCCTCCAGGACTCTCTGATGGGTTCCCTGCATAGAGATCTTTAATCTTTGGATTTCCACGTACAGTGAGTATCAGGGCAACGAAATTACACTACCCAGAACCTCCATATCAGAACCAATTAAGAAAAGTTCATTTCCCAAATTGGTCTTTTTGGGAATCGAACCCGGGGTCTTATCCAACGTCCACAGTGCAAACCGTTAAGCCACCGAGACCGTCTTTATAATTTATATTATTTCGTTTTCGTGACACACGCCTGTCACTCATTAAGCGTGAAGGTCCATTGAGACCCAGCGTCAAAGCCTAGTCTGTAGTTTTAGCTGTGCACGACTTGTTTTTATTTATTCTTTCTTTTTGTGCATTTTTGTGTTGTTGCAACAAATGCTTCCTAATTATTAGAGAAAAACCAAAGATTCATAGTTTAGCTCTTGCAGGTATTGTACCATATTTCAAATAAATATTGTTAATGATAAATGTATGCAACCCCTAGAGTTTCTTGCTAATTCTTCTCAAGAGAATCTGACTTACGAATAAGTAGCAGGTTTAATGAATGCGACGATTTCAAGTGTAATTTGCTTACCTCAAATTACACTTGAAATCGTAATCGTAAAAAAAAATAAAAAACCAAACTCAAAGATAACGATTTTTTGAGTTTGAGTTTGAAGTGTAGTCTGAAAACCAAACGGTATTTGACTTACCAGTAGAACTAACAGAAGGTTTGGCAGGTTCCAGTAACTCTTTCCCAAAGAAGGCTTCTTGCATATATGAGGGAAACTGCTCCATAAGTTTAGAGCGCGGCTTGCGACGAGGCTTGCGTTTATTACTCGGAGATTCTGTAATGTAACACAACACGTCATAGCCATATGTTGTGGATATTCCCACGGTTCGCACGAAGCGTTCCGCTTCCACATTTATACGGCGAGCGGCTAGGCAGTGGATTTCCATGCCCATGGACTTATTCCCCGAACGCTATAACTTGGATCTTTTTAAGGCGAAAGTGAATAGGCATTATTTAGGAGTGCATGCTACATCATCGACTTCGACGTCACTTTCCATCAGGTGAGATGAAGGTCAAATGCGCACTTACTTTTTGTTTAAAAAAAACAACGAAACTGCAGGTCGATTCAGAAGCTTACGATAACTCTGTTGTCGACCGATTCGATTAGATTGCTTACGATTTCTTTTAATTTATAATCACAATAACCGAACGTCAAGCTGTCGTATTCGAAACCGAACCGAAATGACATCACACCCGTACGATCACTCGTACTTCTCAACGGGCAAAGGCTACAAACGTTATTCAGAACAAAGTTATCGAATGAAAGTAACCGAACGTCCTATTGTTTACAAAGCGAGAATGTAATATTATGAAAATCTTTTATTATTTTAAATAAAATCTGGATTTTGTTCAATTTTATTAATTTATTTTAATGCGACACTAACGCATTTCTATATTTTAAACCTTTAAAGTCTTAAAAATATATATAAAAGGATTTCATTTTTCTTATAATCTATATTCGCCGACTAATTCCATAAACGTTGTTAGATAACGATATCAGGGGGTCTACTGTCGATCTCCGTCCGACATCCGTCCGAAACAATTACTGCCAAGTAAGCAATACTTGACCAAATGAAAAGACGCGTGATGCGAATGAAACTTCACTCTTGATACTTGTCTTTTAATTTTATCGAATATTACTTATTTGACAGTAATTGTTTCGGACAGAGATCCGGAGTAGACCCCCTGAATCGAACGTTTTAACTCGAATGTTCTGAATAGTTCGGAAAGCGCCCTTCGATTCGAGAACTATATCCAATCGAACGATTCGATTAAGGTATCGAAGAGTTCCGAATCGGGATCCTGATGTCTGGAAGAGCTTTACAAAGACTTACATCCTTCGGCCTTGAGTACTTACTCGTTTAGAAAACAATAAAAGTATGTGTTTTCCTTCAGCATGCCATACGCGATCGGTGTAACGTGGCTAATTTACGTAGTCACGTATATTGATCGAGATACCGGTAGTATGTCGACATATATACAGGGTCATTTGTAAAATACTTTTAACTAAGTTGTCAAAATTCATCATGGAAATATAAATAAATCAGTCACATAGAGCACAAATTTACGGTATCATAATGAAAAATCTTGAATAGTGTGCTGCTGTAAATAAAAGCCGAATGTGTGTACAGTAATCAAAATTTTAATACATTTTTATTGAATTGATATTCAATTCTTTTTATGTGAAATTACTCCACTAGTTTGTTATAATTATTAATACAAAGATCGAGCACTCAGAAAAAATTCCTTCGATCCGGCCGGATTCGAACCGACGTCTTCTAGCATACCGTGCCGGACGCTATACCAACTAAGTCACGTAACGAACCAGCGGACCTTACGAATTTTTCTATGTGCTTGCGTCGTATCTTCACCATGTATGAGAAATCTACGACATTTCGTCACCCAGTTAGATATCTTTACAGCTACCAGCCCCGGCTAGAGATGTCGCTATTCATTGTATTTAAATTTTTGTTGAATTGATATTCAATTATTTTTATGTGAAATTACTCCACTAATTAAGATTTTATTATAGAAATCCGAATAGGTTTTATCAAAGAAACTTGACCGATTTCTGATATTGTATTGTTCTTACCTCCCGAAGCCTGCGTGCCGTCGCCATCTTTCTCATCATCTGCCTGCGCTTTAATGGTGGTCTGTCTTTGTCGCACAACGAATCCTCCAATGCCCAACTTGTTCAAGTTCCTCTGTCTTTTTCGTCGCAGCACTGTAAGGCCGGACTCTGTAGTGTAAATGGTGAAACCCTCTGGGACAGGGCCGTCGTTCGCTACGTTCCATAGTACGCCTTCTTTTAGATTTGTATTTGCTGAACCTAGTGAGAAGTGAATTATCTAATTGTAGTGTGTTTTTCATTCCTCATTTATATTCGTCCTAGTGTATTGCTATTAACAATGTGCAAAATCTACTTTTGAGAGTGCATCATTCAACTTGTTTCAATGTTTATTTGACTCGGAGCTTTTTATTTTAGAAAAAATGTTATGATACAAAAACAGAGATATTTTCATATAAAGCCTTAATTAAAAACATTCATTGTTTAACCTTAATTTGCAAATTTAACTGTTTATATATCTATGCTTGTGAGTAAAATTGAACCATCACTGGTTTTACTTCACGGCATAAACCAAAAACGATCAGCTGGTTATTTCTTGGTAGAAACCAGAAATAATCAGCTGGTTATTTCTTGATAAAAACTAGAAAAAACCTCCTAGTCATTTTTTGGTAGAAACCAGAAATAATCAGCTGGATATTTCTTGATAGAAACTAGAAAAAACCTAGTCATTTTTTGATAGAAACCAGAAATAATCAGCTAGTTATTTCTTGGTAGAAACCAGAAATAATCAGCTGGTTATTTCTTGATAGAAACTAGAAAA
>NW_020653854.1:23995906-24106501 GCF_003589595.1 Hyposmocoma kahamanoa
GAAACCAGAAATAATCAGCTGGTTATTTCTTGATAGAAACTAGAAAAAACGTTCTAGTCATTTTTTGGTAGAAACCAGAAATAATCAGCTGGTTATTTTTTGGTGGAAACCAGAAATGATCAGCTGGTTATTTCTTGGTAGAAACTAGAACCAGCATAAAACGGATAAAACCAGCGGTGCTTCGGTTTATTAGTGGCCAAATAGTATCAGGCAATAAAATATTATCTCACCAGGCTCTTCCTTGCTTTCAGCGGTGCTATCCGGCTTGGAGTCGTCGCCCTCGGCGTCGGCGTTCTGTACCACTGTTTCAATAGATGCCATTATTTCTATTCCACCAATAGCCAGCGTCCAAACAAAAACTCGTATTAGATACTCGTACCCTCACTTTGTTTGGTCTAGTTAATTCGTGTTGATATTGAAAATTAAGGAAGGCAAAAGATAGTGATGTTATTACCGATAGACTTCGTCCATTGTACATACAGCTTTCATAAGCTGTAGTGTCTTATTTATGTGGTGTGTGATGGCTGGTGAATGGTGAATTAAATGTTTCTATTTCTTACGTAATTTCATTTATTACATTTATATACCATACACTGTACTGTACTGATTTTTGAAAGATGAAGTGATAGGGCTGGCAATAAGCTTATATTTTGTTGTTCTAATACGTCGTCGGTTAAATTGGAAAATATCGTAACATCCATTAATGTGAATGATTTTGAGGAGGTTTAGGTTAGGTTAGGTTAGGCCTTCGTGCTCGAATGGCTAGCACACCAGTTTTCATGGTGTCGCCATGAGGTCCCGGGTTCGATCCCCGGCCGGTTCAGTGTAGAAAATAACTTTTCTAAATTGTCTTGGCTCTGGGTGTTTGTGGAACCGTCGTTGTTTCCAATTTCCATAACACAAGATATTGTCTAATAATTATTTATTTATTTATATAACAATCTATAATTATAACTTTATTCTAACCGACTTGATAAAAGTAGGAGGTTCTCAATTAGACTGTAAATTTTTTTAAATGTATATTACTCGATTACTCTGGCCGCCGGCATATTTGAGCTCAATTCAGCAAAATTGACAGGACGAACAAGTCGTGCGCCTCATGGAAAGTTACATGCCTGTCCATAACAGTTGCAGTGCCACTCGGATCTTCAAATCACAAAGATATGAGGGGCACTGCCACTGCGCCCGTCATCCTGAGACATAAGTTGACAAGTCCCATATGCCTGTAATTTCACCAGCACTTTTACCCTTCATAACCAGAACGCAGTAATGCTATAATTACTGCTTGGCGGCAGAAATAGGTAAAGTGGCAGTACTTCCCTGGACAAACTCTTTCACAATGAACTCTACCCTAACCGATTTCAATAAAACTTGGAAAATAGATGTAATTCCACGAAGTTTTGAGGTCTTTTTTTTTATAAAACCGTTGTCATTATATAACTAAAAGATGTAAAAGGAGTTACGAGGTTTTCAAATTTAGCCGACGACGTGCGTTTCTTTTGAAACAGAAAAGTAAAAGAGTGACACAAAGAATGGCGAAAATAGAACTCACCGGCTTCTTTCTCGGTATTCTCGTTCTTGAACCGCCTCTTCCTTCTGGTGTGCGTGATTCCCATCTCCGCCTCGAGCTGCTTCATGTGGTGAGCGCCGTGCTGCGACAAGCAGACGTCGTCGACGTAGTACTCGCCGCCCAGACCCAGCGATTGCGGCGTAGGGCGCGGCAGGGGGCGAGGCAGCGGTAGGGGGGGCTTAACCGCCTCCGGCGCACGCGCCAAATGCGGCGGGGCCACGTCGCGGCCACGGCACAGCACGCACTTGTATCTGCACGACGTGGGAACATAGGTCATCATCACAGAACAATAAATACAGTAGAAGTGATTAGTTAGCGTCTGACGCGTGTCAACGTTAGATCTCGTTCGACCTACTTGAGCTCAGGCCGCCATTTTTGCTTTGTATGGTTGCGTCATTTTTTCGCGCAAATTCTCTAAAATCATAGAAAAATGCCTTATTGTGCTGTTTTGATGTGCAAAAATGATAACCGCTCCAAAAATACTACCCGTAGTAGTATTTCATATCATCGGTATTCGAATTGATTTATTGTACTGTAACAAACGAAAGTAAACATTATTCCAGAGCAATAAGGTCGAGTTTTGTCTTTTGGAGAACTAAGTAAACATCTGGAATTTTCCACGCTAGTAGCGAAGAAAACTTCAGCGAAAAAATGCTTCATGAGGGTTTGTTAATATTAAACTTAATTGATCGAAATAAAGTTCATTGTCGAAAAGACACTACTTTCTATTCGTTCAGATGCTAATCGTTTGACGTAATCCAGCTACTGGCCGCAAGATGGCAGCACGTTGAATAAAACTTCAATATAAAACCAAAACGTCATAATTTGCAACAAAGTTATTGAACTTTCAACGATATAGCGACTGGGTAAAGTTTAAATTATATTAACAATCTACAATTTGTTACATCTTTTTAAATTAGAAACTATGACCAATCATTCCATAGTGTTTATCATTTTGTTTGTGCGCGTTTTAGCGATAGCGGTTACGATACTAATCGAGGCATAAGGCACTTCCATTCTTTTTTTTCCGTGGTCGCCATCATCGTCAGCCCATTATACGTCCCACTACAAGAGAAGGGTCTTGTATAAAGACCTTTTTTATAAATTTTGTATAAAGAGTTCTAGACCACGCAATAGATTGCTTCTGCCACGACCTCAGCTACACATACACAGCTCTATACTCTAGCCAAATTCGATGTAGAATGTTTAATAACAAAACGTTGCTAGGCAACCAATGATGACATAGGAAAAGAACATTTTTTTCAATGCTCATTATTAAAGCTTCCTCTGCCCCCACGGCATGCTCTCGTAATTGGAATTTAAATAGGTAAGTAGGTAATTGGGTTATGTAGAAATAATACTTAGCCAATTATTATAAATAATAATAATAATATGAATTTACTACATATTATATCATCCAGCATCTATTTCCGATTCTGAACTTGAATTACCACTAGAACTCGAATGTTTGTAATCTCTCCCTTCAAATCAAAAAGTCACTAGGGATGATAGTTTTACAAATAATTAATTACTGGTCATTTTTGTGTCATTTTTAGGTAGTTTTAAACTTCTCTTGAATAATATTCATTATAAACATGGCTTCAAGATTTAGTATTATCCATAATCTAACTGAATTTCGTAGGAAAATATTGAAATTGTTGTAACTGTGAAAGAGTCTGGGATGAAAACCCTAAAAATCAAATGTTTTTGTTTGTTGACATTTATTCTACATCGAATTTGGCTAGAGTATAGTCCCTACTCAATGTCGGTGAGGATATTCAACGAGCTCTCGCCCATTATTAAAAACGAGGAAAAGTATTCACTGTTTGTAAATAAATTAAAATTACATCTTATTAATAAATGCTATTACAATTTAAATGAAAACTTTGACGACAAATAAAAATAATAATATTAGGGGTTAAAGTATGAAATTGCCGTTTTATTGCAATAGGTTCTTTGAATTTTCATAGAATCTTCATGGTTTGAGGTTTTCGAATGAAACTTTTTTCAAATGGTTTCTGTGATTTTTTTTTTTTAAATTTGAAACATTTGAATATCGACTTTCAATTGTTTTTGTTATTCAATTTAGACAAGAAAGATGGATACTGCGAAAATTCGAGTGATTTTTGAATACGAGTTCCGACGCGGAACTAACGCGGCAGAAACAGCCCGCAATATCAATGCTGCGTTTGGAGAGGGGTCTACTAATGAACGCACCGTGCGATTTTGGTTTAAACGCTTTCGTGATGGAAATTTCGACTTAAAGAACGAGCCACGAGGAAGACCGCCCACACAGGTGAATAACGATGAATTAAGAGAGATAGTGGAAGCCGATCCTAGTCAAACTACCCAGGAATTAGCGGCATGGTTTAACGTTACCTTACCCACAATATTGACTCACTTGCGTCAAATCAATAAAATAAAAAAATACGAAAAATGGGTGCCTCATGATTTGACTGATCTGCAGAAAGAAACGCGTGTTGAAACTTGTGTTGCCTTGTTGAACCGGTACAGAAATGAAGGAATATTGGATCGAATTGTAACATGTGATGAAAAGTGGATTCTTTATGATAACCGGAAAAGAAAAATGCAATGGCTGACCCCAGGTCAAATGCCACAACAGTGTCCTAAAGCAAAACTTACCAATAAAAAGGTAATGGTAACTGTTTGGTGGTCTCAGCATGGTGTTATTCACTATAGTTTTCTCCGATCTGGTCAAGCAATAACGGCAGATGTCTATTGTGCCGAACTCCGAACCATGTTGACAAAACTAGCAGTAAAACAGCCCCGACTCATGAATCGATCTTCACCATTATTGCTCCACGACAACGCGAGACCTCACACAGCACGAGAAACCATTTTGACCCTTCAGGAACTGCGGTTAGAAACCATTCGTCATCCACCGTATTCACCAGACCTTGCTCCAACGGACTACCATTTTTTTCGTGATTTGGACAATTATCTACGTGACAAGAAGTTTTCTTCCCAGGAGGCAGTACAAAATGCTTTCACACAGTTTGTGCAGTCTAGATCGTCGGAGTTCTATCGCAAAGGCATTAATAACCTTCCCATTAGATGGCAGCAATGTATAGATAATAATGGCAACTATTTTGATTAAATAAATTTGTTAAAAATTTAAAAAATAAACAATTTAGATTTTCAATACAAATCGGCAATTTCATACTTTAACCCCTATTATTATAATAAATTTCAATAATAAATAAATCTCAATTATACAGGCTGTATATTTGAAAGTGAGACATAGTTATACAGTGCGTTATATTCCTGATTCTGAACCCAAAGAAATAATAAACTAATGAAGTTAAACTTTATAAAAAATATTTTTTAATTTTTTTTATCGACTACTTTTTATTTATTTTATTTAGACATCTATGCACATCACTATTATTGCTCAATGCAGCGGCGAGCGGCGGCACGGCTTTGTTTTCTCACACGGCGGCGAAAAACAAAGCACAAGTGGGGGGTGGAGGCGCGGGCGCATACGCGAAATTGCTGTTAGCAGAGACAATGCACGCGCGACCTTGGTCTAACGATGACGCGTAAATTATTTGTACTTCCGCTCGCCCGATCGCCGCAAAATGGATATTTATTTTAACATCGAATTGATTGAGATAGTGCGACTTTACACAATAAGTGGTGATGGTGTGAGGCAAGCTATTGAAATGTTCCCAAATCGGAATTTAAGCGGAGGAGGTGAACAGTTTCGAAGTGTTGCGTGAGAGGATTATCTCAGCATTTTATACTGTGAAACAAATGTGTTTGTGTTGAACAATTTCAAACAAAATTTACTATGCCGTGCTAGAGTATGCATTGTGGAAAACAGTGGACATTTTGAACGCTTGCTCCGTACCACGTAAGTGTAAATAACTAAAAAATCAATCATTGTAAATAACTTGATTTCACATTTTAAACTACGTAAAAACCTCAATTCTTATTAAATGATAACTAGTTACTAAATCATAAACTTATCTTTTTTAGTACGTAAAACATTTCGATGATAGTTCAAGTAAAAAATAATTAACATAAACTAAAACGTAATCATTTTGATAACAGCTTTTTCCATCATGACATAAATGAGTAGGTGAGTAACTTAATTTTTATTTTCTAGAGAAATGAGATGCTTTGTCGGTCCTAAGCCCGCGAAAAAGTAGGAAGGGAGATGTGAAATCATTGTTATTGTTGCTGTCTTACTCGGCGCTCGCTTGGTAGTACTCCCATTGCACTCGAAATCAAGCGTAAAGAGGATCGGTTTATTCCTATGTACACTCCAAAACACATTTGTTGATTTATTTTTTGTTCTATCCCATATCCTAATTTTATTTTAGTCTATATTATGTTGTAACATGATTTACTATGACATGTATGAATATGTCTCACTTTCAAATATACAGCCTGTATACTATAAAGTTTAGCTATTGTAATCTAATTAAATTCAAACTTTCAAGTGACATAATTGTGCTTCTTATATGACGCTTTTCTTATTATATGGCACATTTTTTATTTTATATTATTATTTGATAAATAACAATTCTAATTAATAATTGAAACCTCGGTCTACCTTCTTATTGTTATCCCTAATAAAGGGTACATATTGACCCCTCCTACACAAAGCATCGTATTTCGAAATTGCCAAGTCCCCTGTAGGGAGCGTTTTAATCTTCTGAATTCACTGAAATAAGCATAATACTTGACTTTAGCATTTCTCAGCTTTATTCGGCAAAGCTCGTTACTCTCATAGAGTATTATAAAATTCTAGATATCGGTTAGATGATCTATTAGATGATCACTCTATGTAAAGAGTGAATTCAGAACATTATAATGCTCCCCTGTAAATTTGGCAATTTCGACATACGATCCTTTACGTAGTAGGGGTCGATATGTGTAGTATTATTTAATTTTAAGACATGTACCATATGAATGCAATAAATATATTGAGTATTGGAAATAGAATAGAAATAGAAACCATTTATTGCAACGCCACATCATAAAAGAAAAATACTAATATAAGTAGAACAGAAATAAAACAGCGTAAAAATCATTTAAACAACAAGTTACATAATAGTATACTGACACGTGTGCGGCTGTGGCGTTTACAAAAGGATCCCTTTCAGCTAGTCACAACTAAGACTAGGTTGTGACGCTGGTTTTCAATGGGCCCTAGCCGAGTGAGTGAGAGTGACAGACGTATGCGTCCCGAAACAGAAAATAAAATCAAATAAAATGAACTACGTAAATACTTATGTCTTATGTGTGTATCGTGTTATTCTAGTATTAAAGAAGTTGAGGCCATAGTCCGTGTGAACCCTCTTCGACGTGCGGGTTTCATTACGATATATACTTATTCATTGCTAGCGAAATGTAATACTAATACTAAACATTCACAAATGTACTCAGAAATTTTATAATTCCCCTAGGGCGTTTCAGTTTCGTTTCTTTATAATCCAAGCTCTGTATCTCGCATTGACGTAAAAATGTCAAATCGTAGCAGCTGCAGCGCTGTTAATCTGTTATAATAATGGAACGTAGCAGTAAAGAGAGGGAAGCACTCACCCCGCGCGGCAGCAGGTCTCTGCGTCGGTCTCGCTCTTGATGGCGTCGCAGGCGGCGTGCAGCCAACGGCGACAAGGCTCGCACTGGATGATGAGCTCGCCGTCCGAATACGGCTCGGCGCACACGCAGCACATCACCAGAGACGCGCACGGCGCGCACTCTGCCCGCAAACACCATTCATTTTAGACGACATCACGACTACTCCTGCCTAAGCCCTGAGACGTTGCGAGCTGACAGAAATAGCTGCAAACTTACCGTTGGCCCTTCGAGCCGAATACAATATTTGTAACATTTTACTTTTAATGCCTTGGCGTGCTCACATCAGCATCAGTAGAGCTTCTTGTGAAGTTCCTCCAGGAAAGTACTGCCTTACGTATTTCTGCCTCCAAGCAATAACGTGGGCATTACAGCGTTCCGGTTTCGAAGGGTAAGGGTAAGGGTGAAATTACAAACTCATGGGACTTGACAACTTAAGTCTCAAGGTGTCGAGCGCAGTGGTAGTGGCCCTCAGATCTTTGCGATTTAAAGCTTTGTGGCGCTGCAACTATTATGGACAGGCGTGTCGCTTACCACCAGGCGCACGACTTGTTCGTCCCGTCACTTAATATTATAAAATAAAATTGTCTGTCGAAACATATTTTGGCATGATAAAAAACCTAATTATCCCCTGGAGTAAAAGTGCACTAACCAGTGTAATTATCAGCCCAGGCAACAGGATCCCTTGTACCGCAAACCAAACATCGTCGGCACCGTTCGCATCTCCAGGCAGAGCTCGGGACTGCCGGCAACTGAGGTTTGGCACAATATGTATGCCACGTTGTATCACAATCGTCACATAGCACGAGAAGTGGTTCATCGCCGCGTTGGCCGCAGCCTTCGCACACCGTGCAATCAAGACAGCGCCAGCCCTGTGTCACTATCACCTGTGAAACCTGTATGGAAAATGCTCGTATAAGATATAAGACTATAAAAAAAACAGCAGCCCGCAGCAGTATGCCGCCTCGATAAAGCAATTATAATTCTCTCCACTTCGAACTCTCAAATTCGAGTGATAAACCGGCCTTTTAAAATTTTATCACAATAGCTAACATGGCGAACACCTTGACGTCACTTTTTTATGTCATCGCAAGTGTCGCGGACAATAACTGCAAAAGATTAACGCAGTGTCAAACGTGGCTGCAAGGTCACAGCTGATTTTAAAACATTTTGACAGTTCTGCAAAGTCATTTTATCAACGTAAAAATTGAGCGCCACAAACGAGATAAAAAGAAATGATAAAAACAAACAAATTGATATATATAAATTATTGTTAAAAGATGAGGAGAATATTTTTAATACAGTTCCGAGAAAACCTTGTGCCGCAGGTGCCATGGACACACACATAGACGACCACAAAGTTACACCCAAACTCACGAGAGAAATAAATGTAGGCGATACAAATATTTCTCCCGGCACAGGAATCGAACCTGGGACCTCTGCCTGCCAGTTCAGCATGATAACCGTTCGGCGACTTAATAACTTTTTAATTGAATATCAACATAAATCAAATTCAAAACCTGTAATTTTCGTAACTACACAAATATATTATTTGTCAAGCGTAAAATTAAAACTGACCTTAATATTAACGCAATAAGGGTGATACGTCTGCCCGCACTGCGAGCAGGCAATGAGACAACCCTCGGAGTCAGTGCCGATCGCGCCGCACATCACGCACAGGTCTTGCGTTAACACGAACTTGTCTTTACTCGAACAGAGGACTAGCTTGTTTTCTACACCTGAGAATACAATAAGAACTATATAAAAGCCGCACGTCGTACTTTATGTCTGATTTATTGAAGTTGTGTTTGCTACTGACAGCCGAGTTACGCCTGGTCGATCAGGGCAAGGTAGAGCGAGGTAGACTGAACCCGCGAGGTAATTCGCACGCTCTGATTGGCCGTGAGCGCCGGTGGCGCATTAACTAGGCCGGTACGGTGTGGGAGACTCTCCGTACGCCTCATCTGTCTCATTACAGTAATTTTTAACGCCACTCTGACAAACTGCATCAGTGAAACGAGGCAGTGGTCATAGGTTTTCCCAAGACCGAGAAACCCCTCTCTGAGCCATTCAGCTACTGCCCCATCTCCCTGCATAACACCATGGGCAAACTCTATGAGCGCATACTTTAGGCCCGTTCAGAGACTACGTCATGTCCCACGCTTCCTCCCCAACGAACAGTTCGGCTTTAGAGCTAAGCACTCATGCGTTCAGCAAGTGCACCGTGTAATGTAGCATATCTCCGTACGATTCGACCGCCCCCACTTCATGCCCACAGGCGCCCTCTTCTTCGATGTGCACAGTCTAGCACAATGGCTTACTTTACTAGCTGTACAAAAAATGAAACTATTTTTCAACAGTCAGCCTGACCATGGGACCTGTAATGGGCCCAAAATATTGGTTTGTTTGAAAGAACAATATACGCTATTTATAACCGAGATACTTGTTAACTTTCTATGTGTAACAATCGCGAAAACCTAAGAACTCCTTATTTTAAATATATATTTATATTTCAGACAACATATTAGGTCCACAACTGTGTTAGCCTTTATTACTACTTAATAAATAATTAACAATGATTTCGTAAACACTACATAAGTCTCAAAAAAAAAACAATTTATATACATACTCGGGTCATCTTCAGGAGTCTTGTTATCCGGCGCCTGCGGCCGCTGCAAGCCCAACCCCGGAACACCAAAAACCCCTCTCATCTTCGGTTTGGAACCTCTCTTCCTTCCGAAGTCCAAAGCTGATCTTTGCCGTTTCTGGAAGCCTAGTTTGCCGGCCGTGGGGAAGCCTCCTTTCAGCTTGTACCCGCCCATCTTTTTCTTAGCTACTTTTGATGATACTGTATAAGGTTTCCCTTTGCCGAGGCCTACGTCGGACTACGGAAAAAAAAGTTCCATTAATATCCTTGAAATGTCTGCGCTTCTCCGTCTCATGCCCTGGCAGCCGCGTAAACAATTGCAAAACGTTTTTGTCGACAATAACAAGGGTGTTTTTTTTTAATAATTGCAAACAATGTTGGTACAAGCATTACATAGGTAATAAGTAGAAATAAGCCCCGTTGGGGTGTAGCAAATTTTTTTATTAGTTAGGCCGTAAGACTGTGGATGAGACTCACACTAGACCGAATAAGTTGGCGTGCAAAAAGGAGGCCTATACCCAACAGTGGGTGTTAACGGGCTGAGATGATGATGATTAGTTATTAGAAAGAACTAACTTTCTACTAATAACTAATAGAAATAAAAATTCATTCTAAATAATTATATCTCAAGCAACGAAAAAAACGACTAAACAAAAGAGGGAATTCCTTGTAATAGTACAGGACTGAATGTCAAAAGAGGGGTTTCCTGTAGAAACACAATAAATTTCCTCGCTTAAAGAATCCCTATAGTGACGCCACTGTGGTGCTGAAGCCGCGCCACTACTTATTTTCATATAATATTTAGAAGCGCAGTTGCAGGTCGACAGGACCAGAATTTATTTAAAAAATTCATTTCCCATAGCGGGACTATTGGATATCGAACTCCCTCGAGTTCGACATCGGGTTTACGAGAACTGTCCGTTCAATATCATACGCATTCTATTATAAAAAAAAAACACAAAATTGAATCTACTCTTCGTGATTATGGTTTAGATATGTATTATTTACCTTGGGTTCTATAGCAAGAGGATCTTGTTCCTGCTGCGTAGTCGGCGTATCGTCGAACGAGGAATCTTGTGATGTCGACGCCATTGTATCGTCTTCGAAAGCTGGTGAACATTTTTTTCAATGAACATATAAAGTCATAACATCGTAAGAGATTAATGTTTAGCTCATTTATGAAAAACAACAGGCCAACCACTACAAAAGGCGCATGTTGGCATCGATGCTCTTTCAGATTCGGTATTGCCTTTTAAACCCAACTGTTTCTACTAATTATCTATCAAACTTTGAACCGTGTTGCCATTTACATCATTGTATAAACAGTTTTAAAGATACCTAGTTCTTAGGAAATGAAATTATTTTTACGGATCTAAATATAATATCGAAGCATAGTGCATGATACATTATTATTATTGTTATTTAATTGGGTCTGGAGTTTGTTTTTATTTTATTTATATTAATGTAACGTATGTGTGCGCTTTAAGATTTTGGAATTTTGTATAATAATATAGATGTAATATTCCGAAATAAATGATTTAAATTTGGATTAATAATAATAATAAAATAACGAACACACTCATTATCAACTCAATATCAATTTACGGCAGTCAGTCGTGATCATTGGACCTCTGAGGGCCCGAAAACATTCGTTTGACAAAACAAAGAGAGAGTGTGTGATGGAATTGCATAATTTGATTCCGCCTTCCCTTTTCCATCATCGGGAGACTAGACGGGGGCGGGGGTTCCACCTCTATATTGTGGATATTCACACGAAACGTTTCGCTTCCACATTTGTATGGCGAGCGGCTAGGGAGTGGAATGCCCTGTCTGCAGACTTGTTACCCGAACACTATAACTTGGACCTTTTCAAGGCGAGAGTGAATAGGCATTATTTAGGTGTGAATGATACATCCTCGACCTCATCGTCACTCTCCATCAGGTGAGATGGAGGTCAAATGTACACTTTTTTTAAATAAAAAAGAAATTCGATTTACATCCGAAACATATATTTCGTCTGATTAAAGGTAAAACCACGTAAGTGACATTTTCCACAAAGTCTTTAATTTGTACTTCGTTTCAATCCATTTTGAACAAAAAGTAAACAAACAAGTCACTGACCCGACCATAAACGGTTTAGTGATGGCCTATTGTAACGCCAACCACAAATCGATTAATTAATTGAATGAATTGCTTGTTCAGCATATTTCAAATTTCAATTTAAATCCTCCTTCAAATCCTTACACTTAGATACTCGTTCGATTGCGATTGAAATGTTCGATTTAATAATCAATTACTAAACTTTAATTGATTGAACCGAATGTTTTTTTTCGAACAGCACTATGCAACAATAGGCAAGTCATAGAAGTATAGATGAATCGTAACCTCAGTTTTGGACTACCATTTTTCAAATACGATTTTACAATGCTATTCAAATGAATATTGTTGGAAAAAGTGATGGATGATATATCAAGTCGAAATCTTCGAAGTATACGTGAAAGTGTTACTTTACTTATTCGATTCATTGCTTTAGAATTTTAACCAAACCGGTTTGTTTACTTTTTGTTCAAAATGGATTGGAACATACTACAGGTATGGTACGAAAGCCACTATCTTTCAGCACGTGAAAAAGCTAATAAATACAATAATGAAAAAGCTATAAATTTAATAAGAGTTTTATCTGCAGAAAGATGGTGAATTTCTTACAACTGATACATAATTTGGAGATTTTTTGTGTAAAATGTCACTTATGTGGTTTTACCCTTAAGCAGACGATTTGTATTCCTAAGTTTTAAAGATTATTACTATCTAAAATAATCCATAACACTTTTCAAAGATAATTAGTAGCAAACAGTAATTTAAACGGCAAAAACACAAAAGCTTAGTAACAGATGAAGATCACACGCGCCTGACGACTAGTAATTTGACCTTGAAAACATTGTCTCGCTCTTGTGTGATATCGCCTTCTCTTTTTAAGTTATAGAAGTATCTTGATAGAAAATCAATGCCAGCGGCATGCCTTTGGTCTCAAGGTAGTTAGATAGTATAGTCAGTCTTTTTTTGAAGATGGAGTAAAATGACATTTTCAAGGTTGCCAGTTTTCGTAAACTTTTAAATAGTCATGTAATTGCTATCGATAGTTTTATCGACAGATTGTGAAAGTAGATAACTTTTTCCAAAAATTTCTGAATTGTGAATGTCTATTCTTATTTTGACAGTTGATCTATTAGTGTCGAAATCAATTTTTAGTCACACTTACACATTCTAATAACAATGGCCGGATTTGATTACATACATTAAATAAACTTGAAATCTTCAGAACGTGTTTCTTATTTGTATTTATTTCTATACACATATTGCTAAGTTTAGTATATGTATGAATGAATTTTCAAAGATGACCTGTGCCCAACAGTTGGACGAATAGTGAGCCGATGATTCAAATTAAACAATTTCGGCTATTTATTTCATAAGCGTAACCAACATTCGTTATAATATTTATCGACTGCAAGCAGCTTGCAAGCGGGCAACACTTTTGAGCAATGAACTGTCATTTAACTCCATCTTCAAAAAGGAAGGACAGACTTTAGTTTGTATAAACTGTCGAACAGTGGCGAAGGGTAAATATTTGAAGAAGATAAATATTGCAATACATTTTGGGGGTAAATTTATAAAACAAGCAAACATGTTATATCCGCCGTTCGCCACTGCTGACTAATCTACAATACTATTATGAATTTTGTATCTAAGCTCTGCGGCAATAAATAAATTACTAACTACAGTACGTACATTAAATTTGGCATAACAGAAAAATATCCTCGACCGATAGAATGTTTAAGTAAAGAACATAAAAAGGACCATAACCTCTAATTGAGCATTCCAGTCATCCGTATAATATAATTACAATCAGAAAACACACATGTACTGTCGTTCTTTCGAAAGACCAATCGCCAAAGACGGACCATTCTTCACCACGACAACGCGAGCTCAAGTGAATTTTTGAGCACTTAAAACGTCGGTTTGATGTGTCACCTGCCAAATAATTCTGATTTGGGACCCAACTGCTTCTTTTTTACCAGCATATCAAACAAAATCGAGGCCTACGTTTTTTGACACCTGAGAAGCGGTTGATGTACTTAAAAAGCATGTTTTGGAGGTACCTACATTAGAGTGGAAAAAGGGTTTAGAAAATTTGTTTAAATGCATACTACTAGCATATTGATCTTCTTGTGGAATATTTTCAGAAACAATAAAGTGATTTTTCTGTGATAAAATCGGTCCCTCCTACGTAAAGCGTTTTAAAGTTCTGAATTCACTGAAAGAGTGATCATCTAACAGATATCTAGGATTTTATAATAGTCCATGTGAGTAACAAGCCTTGCCGAATAAAACTGAGAAATGCTGAAGTCACGTGTTATGCTGATTTCAGTGAATTCAAAACTTTAAAACGTGCCCCTGTAAACTTGGCAATTTCGACATACGATACTTTACGTAGAGGGTCGAAATATTTGTTATTGTTCTCTAATCTCGAAATATAAAAAGGCAGCCCTAGTATAATGTCAGTGGAGTCTTAATAGAATTACAATGAACAGCAGACTTGGGACCCAGATTATTATGTAACGTAGTTCGAAGGGTATTGTAAGACTTCAAAGTGACGAGCAGTGTGTCTTCTGACTAATAACATAGTATAATAAGACAAATAGGGTAACTATACAAATGTATCAGCGCCTTGTACGGACGCACACACTCGCGCGACACTCGAATTGCAGAGCGCAGGTCGCAGGCGCCATTCATTCGGGTGCGTACAAATCTGGCGAATGCGCCGCAAAATTGTCTTATTACACTATGCTAATATTTTCTCTAAGTATTTATAATAAAGGCAAAATAAATAAAAAGCATTCAACTAACAAGCAGAACTAGTAGCGGTAGTAGCGGTAGCAGTACTGGACTTACTGCCGGCCATCTGCATGTGCGTCTTGCAGATGGGGCAGTTGTACTCATACGACGGGTTCTGTTCTTTCTTCTGCCGGTACGAGCTTGGCTCGGCGTCCGGGTCGCACATGCCGTGTACGTATCTGTCAATGAGGACGTAACTTCATTTAGATGGTAGGTGTATGCATAGGAGGATCACACTTGTCGCTGGCTTGAGCCAGTCAAATGAAAGTTTTGTGCATATTGCAATATGAGCGTAAAACTTTTATACATCATCAGCGACACACACGTCTTTTACACAACGGGCTATGTATTCATGTCGACTGTGAACTGGCAACCGGTAGTATCTCAATTTTGACAACTTTACACTGTCTTTACAGGCGAAGAAAAAAATTGTTTGCGTCATTTATATAGCATCTGATATATTAAATGAAAATACGTAGTTTTTAAATATTTTTATTACACATACACTATGTACATTTCATTTAATAAACCAGATGGTATATAAATAACGCAAGCAATTCTTTTCTTCACCTGTAAAGTCAATGTAAAGTTGTCGGAATTTAGATAGTACCGGTTGCCTGTTCACAGTCGATATGCTCAGAGAAAGACCTTTTTGAAATGCGCTATTTAATTTTTTTCGCATTTTTACATTACTATTCTTTTTCCTATTATTATCTTATTGGGAGATGTAGCCGAATTTATTTTATCTACCAAATAACTCACACAAAGAGCCCATTTCAATTATATTTATCTATTGGTATGCTGCAATCTGCAATTCTTTAATTCCAATCGTTGTGAGATTTAAATAAATAAAATATATATTTACACGCATACACAGTAACTTTTGCGTTTATAAAATAGAAAATAATTGATTTACAGTGAAATTGTGAAGGTACATTACAATTTAAATTATGACAAAGAACACAACTCAGTTGTAGCGTATACCGCTTACAGAGAATTTCCTACGATTCCTGCACTAGGCACCGCAGGTAATCAATAAAATCATTTTTAGCGATAAAATAATAATTATGATCAATCTGTATATTATGTTATGATTATTATATTACATTATCATATCATAATATTATATTAGATAATATTTCAAAACTGTAATCGAAAGTGTAGTTTATGGAGCAAATGCGACGGGTTCGATTCGCCGTAGATGTCTTCAAATTGGAAGTGCTATCTAGCAATGAGGCCGGCTACTGTACCCCGCGTTCCGGGCTCGTGGCGAGTTACCTCTTGCATATGGTGCACCGTATCATGTCGCGGTAGGCGGCGGCGCGGTAAGCGCGGCGGCAGAGCGGGCAGCAGGAGCCCTTGTTGCGCTGCTGGTAGCACGAGTCGCACACGGTGTAGTGCGCGTGCCAACGCGACGAGGGCCCCGCACCGGGGGACCGCGAACCGCAGTCCGAACACACGCGGCAGCACTGTCACAGACACGCACTTATATGTGTTGTGACGGTTACCTATCACATCCATAACCTCGAAAGTAATTTTGAGAGCAAAACGTTTTTTCTTTTAAACCTAACCTAACCGAACCTAATCGTGTCTTTGTGATAAACATCCAACATATCCTGAAAGAACAACGGTTTCGTTATAATTCAGTTTTCGGTGTAATAAAAATTCGAACAAACGTTACTTCGGAAAAAAACAATACGAGTTTGTGATAGGTTACCGTTGTGACTCTACTAGGGATGCACGACTTTTACCTTTGAACCGATTTTTTGGATCGTAATAATCGTAAATAAATCGATCCACAGACCGGATCGCATGCTCGTGAATCGCTCTCTTAAAAATCGTTTCAAAATTAATTTCGATAAAAAACAATTATTTTGACAGCCCAGATTTGAACCCTGGCTAGCTTTAAACGACTTTAGAGTGATATTTAGCCAGCGGGAAAAGACGTCTTTTATATGAACGTTCATATGGCACAGAACCAGCGACACAATCGCCAAATATTGTAGACTTATTGTACTTAGATGTTGCCAAAATGCTTTTCTTGTAGGCCAATATAAAATAGGATTAGCCTTACGATTCAATGGGGTTCAGAAAGACACTGTTTTGTTTAAATTACGAGTACGATCTAAACGATTCGATGCGCCTTAATGTTGAATCGATTTACTTAAAAATCGCAATGAAATTAATCGAAACAAAAAAATCCCTAGATTGTATACACTTGAATCGATGTACCCAAAAAATTGAAACGTAATGAGCATCCCTAACTCCACCTCACAAAAACTTAGTTACCAATTCCGGATCGCACCTCATTGTGCAATTAGATTCTCACATATAAAAATATAATAAGGAATCTGAGTGCACAATTTACCTAACTTATACAAAACATTAAAAAAGAAAAACCACAGCAATTGCAAGCCTCAGTAACAGTCAAAGTGTTCACTCATTGCTCTCGTCGCCGTAATTACACTCTTTTGGAAAAGATCCGGATCAAAAGTATTACATAAAATCATTGACTTACAAATAAATGGACGACGGGTCTAATACAAAAACCACGAAAAAAATGTCCCAAGTCAACCTATTTAAACGTAGTGACATGTAAAGGAATATGAAAAAGCTAAACCGTTGAATTTAAATTGTAATGTCATCGCAGTACTGTCTAACTTGCTTCGCTGTCAGTCGAACAAACAAAAAAAAGATTTTAACGCCCTATAAATTCGGACACTTTTTAGCGCGGACCCGACGTCCACATAATTGTAAGTCAATGCATAAAATGTTAAAATTAGTGTTACTGTAATTAGTTCGGACCGGGAGTAGTACAAAAGCGAGTTTATTTAGGTTACGAAAATTCGCTATCATTCCGTTTCACGGCAATGCAATTCGACCGATTCGTCGAGCTGACCTTGCACTTCCAGCCGTACTTGGGCACGGTGGCCATGATGGGGCGCAGGCACGTGGCGTGGTAGAGCTTGTCGCAGTGCTCGCAGGTGACGGCGCGGGCCTCGGCCGGGGCCACGCCCGGCGCGCAGTCCGCGCGGCACACCTGGCACACGCGGCACGAACGGCACGCCCAGCCCGCACGGACGCCTGCGTTTCGTCAAACTCTAATTATCATTTATTCCATAGGTAACAGTTTTACACTTGAAATAGTTCTTTTCACCTCACTAGCTCGGAAAGGCTTTCTTTCTCATTAGAAATCAGCGCGCAAAAGCTTTTTTTTGCACGCTGGCGTGAATTTTGAAATTCGAACTTGACGATGGACTGTCGTGCACCTGACTTTTCGTTTCGATGAAATAAAAAGATAATGGCACGTTCAATTAAGCGATTTGTCGTACATTAGTTATTTATGTAATATAAATCCGTAGCTATATTTTATTCTCATCATTGTTGACATTAAATTGACAATGATAACTAATTATGTTTGTTAAATAATTTTAATTCATCGAAGCACTAAAATAATTTCAATAATCACTTAATCACACAAAATAAAAGTACAAACAAGAATAAAAATTGATGAGGTGTAAATTCAGAACGCATCCGAAGATAAACTTTTTCTTTTCAATATAAAAGGTTTTATAGTTCAACTGTTTTTCTTTAATCTATCATTTCCCTCGCTATAGTGAAGTGAAAAGTTGTGTGTTTTGCTCGGCAGCAAAGTTGTTTTGCGTCTCGTGGCTTGAAACACTCGCTACGCTCAGGAATCTATACTTAAACTAAAATCGTAGCTTCCCTACAAATAACTATTGTTATGCAAAACTGCAAAGTTGTTTCTTGACGCGAGTACTTGTATTGAAACCTAAGCAAGCGAAGGAAGCTAAGATTCTTTATTACATCTACAAATTCCTGAGCGTAGCAAGGGTTTCAAGTGTTGCCGAGCGAAACATACATCTTTACACCTCACTAAAGCGTGGAAAATGTAGATGAAAGAATCTATTGAAAACTATTACATAACTGAATTTAAAATTAATGTAACGAACATGTATAACACTAGGTGAGCCCGTGCAAAATAAATATGTATGTCCAAGAGTAAATAACTATTATGGTAAAAGAACAAATAGACATCTCTTGCCAATTATATTTAATAAATTCGATTTTTTGAGAGGCAGAGATTTGTTAAGTAAATTCACATTGAAGAAAAACTTATACTTCTTGAAAGCATGCAAATTTAGTAAATTCTACACTGGTTTTGTTAAATGTACTCATACTAGGTATTGAGGTGAGTTTTTCCGCCGAAGAACCGCTTTCCCAATTTGGTGAGAAATAAATAAAATAAACAAAAGTTTTTTAATAAAAAAAGTTTACTTTCGGATGCGTTCTGAAGTTGCACCTCATCAATTTTTATTCTTACTTGTACTTTTATTTTGTGTGATTGAGTGATTATTAAAATTATTTTAGTTCTTCGACAAATTAAAATAATTTAATAAACATAATTAGTTATCATTGTCAATTTAATGTCAACAAAAATAAGAATAAAATATAACAACAGATTTATATTACATAAATAAATAATGTACGACAAATCGCGTACTTAAGGAATGGTGCTAGGGTAATAGGTCGCCAAGGTCACCGAAAGTCGCCGACAAGTGACGGCTGTAAATGTTACCTGGCATCTGCGCGAGGCCGACGCAAGTGCCGTGGTAGTGGGCGCCGCAGACCACACACGTCATCAGGTTGGCGATGTCGCCGATCGTGTGACACGTGCGGCAGTCGATGTCCGCAGAACCTGAGGCGTCACGACACAGAATATGTAAGTATAAAACAAATAGGTAAGTCTGTACGATTAAACGTCACTGATGCTGGATAAAACAATAAACGGAACAATATGTTATTATTATTGACAATTGTCTTGTCAACCACTGGTAGCTGTAAAGATATCTGGCTGAGTGAAGAAAACTTTCGTAACTTTCTAAGGTGACGCTGCGGCAAAAAAGTCGTTAAAACTCAATACTAAGATCTGCAACGATGAATGAGAAATTCGTAAGATCTGCTGACTCGATCTGTAGCTCAGTTGGTAAGAGCGGTAGCCCCGGTTTAGCAAACAGAAGCTGGTTCGAGTCCAGTCGGATCGAAGGAATTTTTCTTTCAGGTTTTTCGAAATTGTATCAATAATAATAACAAACTATTAATAATTGGAACAATACGTGTTTTGTTTTGTACAAAGACACTGTAGAAGGTGCAAACGAAGGAAGTTTGATATGTTCAGCCGGTGACGGAGAATGACCTTTACACAACAAAGCAACTTAAAGCTGCTGGTAGCCCAAAGAAAGCTGGAATGTGCAGTGAAATAAAAAACAGAAATCGAAATGGAGGCGCACGCACTAACTGACATAGGGCGTGTCATGGACCAAAGAAAATAGCGATGGGCGAGACGACTGGAAATGACCTGTGGAGCAGAAGTGTTGGAATGAAGACCGAGATCGGTACCAGAAACGTCGCCCGCCAGAAGGCTAGATAGGCAGACGACAAGCAAAGTAACCGGAAAAACCAGAGTGCAAATAGACCAAGATCAGAAAGGAAGGCGTGCAAATGAGGAGACCTAAAGAAATAGGTAACTAAAGGCTGAAGAAGAAAGTTATTGTAGGAGCCACGACAACGAACAGCACATCAATTCAGACAATAAACATGTTGTATCTTTGATATCATCATAAATACATCATACGTCCCACTACTGGGCTTGGGTCTCTTCAAAGACGAGGATTTAGGCCACAATTAAATTTTCCAAAGGTTGCAAACTTTTCATCACGATATTTTCCTGTTCGTTAGCGGAAGACATTTCTTCTTCACAAATATAAATAACTTAGTCCTTACAGTCAAAGGTACTTGAACTTGATAGTTATTCAGAAAAAAAAAACAGTCATCTTGCTTTAATGTACAACTACTGTAACAACATATCAACCGATTCTTAACTTCATTTCGAAAATAATTATATGCATATAAAAAATTATACACGTATATACTTACATACAACGGGCACTTGATGCAAATGGTCCTTGCAGAAGGCGGATCGCGTCTGGAAGTCAAGGAACCCTCCAGACGCAAGAACGCATGGTAAATGGAAGAACTTGCTGCAGCTCATCTGGGAACAAAGTTATAATAATTATTTACTATTATTTTAAACTGCCTCTGTGGCCGAGAATGGTTACCACGCCAGACTGAAACGCAGAGGTCCCAGGTACATTTCCCGGGGCGGGAGAAATATTTGTATGGCCTACATTTATTTCTCTTGTGAGTTTGAGTGTAATTTGTGGTTGTCTATGTGTGTGTCCATGGCACCATTGAGTGTGTGCGTTATTATTTATTTTCACCAATTGTTGTTACCAATATATGATATATATCCTTTAGAATGAATAAATTATAATTTTTACTGAAAAAATTATTTACATAATTTGATCCATAATTTCAAGGTCCATGTTGTGATGTACGTAACTGTATGGAGAAATTTGTTCTGGACACTCAAAAAACTTACCTTACAAGGAATACTAGCACCATGTTTGTTGCAAAAGGCACATTTCCTCGTCAGTGCATTGGTCACAATCCCTCTTATCCTCGCTTCTTCAATATGATCTTTATCCTCTTCAGGTCCCATCGTCTGGTCCTGGAAGGGAGGGCTAAACTCTATGCAGCACCGGTGAGTGTAAAACGCTCCAGAGGTCACTACTCCTGTCAGTTCTAAGATCTCCGCGTGACCAATGATTGAAAGCTCGTCCGTATGCTCCATATTGTAGAGAGGAGTTCTGGGGAAGATATAATTTAGTCATTAAAAGAACTTACCTGTAAGCGAAGTTCGATCGTAATTATACAAAGCTCTTCGTCCGATGAGATTAGCTTGAGATTGGTGCAAAGGTTTAAGGGACAGGAATTAGAAATACCAAACTAAAATATACTGAGGATAATGTACCTCTTCAGGTTGTTAATGCACAAAAAGACCTTAGCGTTACAATAACCCATAACCTTAAATGGGACGTACACATCATAGCCATAACCAAAAGAGCAATTTCTATGATGTATGTACATGATTGGGAAAGCATTTCACAGTATTACCAAGGAGTTATTTATAAAAATATACAAGACCTATATGCGTCCATTGCCGGATATATGCTTTTCAAATTTGGCGTCCCTATTTTAAAAAAGACATTCTTATGTTGGAGAAGGTTCAGAAGAGAGCAACAAAAATGGTTCAGTCCTTAAAAAACAAATCATACGAAGAACGCCTCCAAGAACTAAAATTGACTACTTTGGAACATATAGAGACTTACAAAATACTCAATGGGCACTAAAATGTGCGTAACATGAAGGATATCTACCTAATAAATCACAACAGCCAATTGAGGTGTCACTCTCTGAAGCTAACCAAGCCTCCATGTGCTAGCAACCCCAGAAAACACTTCTTGCCACTTCGCGTTACGAAGTTGTGGAATTCGCTCCCAGAAACAGTAATCAGTGCTCCGACAGTGAATAGCTTCAAAGCTAGACTTGATAAGCATTTTGAAAATTAACAACATACAAGTGCAGTGATATACACGCACCAGCACGTAGAGCTGTGTATTATTTAAATAATAATAATGTATACGCTTTTATAATAAGATTCCGATTGATATTCAAAATTTGCTATTTACGAGGTTCAAAATTATTGTGAAACAAAACTATCTGCGTAGTGACCCGTTTAGCTCTTGCAGGTAGTCTCAATAAAAGATGTTTAAATTAAATGTTGTTTAGTTTCTTAGAAGACAGTCTTTCTTCAAAAATCTCTAAGCAACAAACTGAGAGTGTACTGCAATGTAATAAAACCGATCTGGACTTAAGGGATACAATTGTGGTCAATAGCCAGCAAAACAAATTTACTTAGCCTTCAAAAAGCCCAAAATAACAACTGCTGCACCCTGGTACGCTCGCAACTCCGAAATAAAGAACTATGTGGAAAACGGTTCTCGAAGAGCTAAACACTATACAGTTCACTACTCATCATCGCATCGACATCGACTAGGAATTCATCCTAACCCATTGCCCCAAATACTGTTGCTGCTAAACAAAATTAGAAAACTGAAAAGAGCGGATGTGCTGTACAATTAAGGGCAGATAAGGCAATGGCCTTAATCTTCTGAAAAGCCCTATATCTTCCAATTCATCTGATTAGTCTAGTTGACTGATTGCATATTTCAAAGGAGAAAAAGAACTAATGTTATAATGATAAGTGTATTCAAATGTATATTTACAAAGAGCAACCCCTAGAGTTTCTTGCTCATTCTTTTCAGGGGAATCTGCCTTATGAATGAGCTGCAGAGTTTAATCAGTATGATGGTTTCAAGTGTAATTTGCTTACTTATGAATGAAAGATAATTGGATTTTGACTTTGCATTACAACAAGTACCAATCTCGAGTAAATCATTACGTATATTTCAAAAGTGACTATCAATCAATATTCATTACAAATTGATTATACTATGCAAATAAAAAGAACATTCTTGTAACAGACAGTGTAAAAGAGGAAGAACATACATAATTTAATTTCCAGTGTACATTGTAAACCCCTTTTTATTTCAATAAAATACTATACAGGATTTAACGAGTTCTTGGGTTTTCGCGATTGTTACACATAGGAAATGAAACTATTTTTACGGATTTAAATCGCGTATATTTGTTTTTTCAAACAAACCGATGTTTCGGGCCCTTTACACGTCCCATGCTCACGGTTGACTGGACCGGTTGATGGGTCCTGTAAAGGGCCTCAAACTTCTACGCGCAAATAAAAAAAAAACAAAAAATTTACGCGATTTAAATCCGGAAAAATAGTTTCAATTCCTAACTATACAGGATTATTTATAAAATAATAATAACCTCGCATGACCATATCAATAACATCATAAAAACAACTTTTGTTCCATGACTTAATCATCAGATCCCCCGGTTCCGCCGAGGCTTGCATAGAATTTTTCTTAATGGTAAGAAAAAAAATTAAAAGTAACATTTTCGCGGCCAAAGTACATACAAAAACGACGAAAAAACAAAAGAACACCAAAACACTTTGTTTCAGTTTTGCCGTTTTCTTTCTTTTTAAGTAAGCGGTACAGGTAGGTATTTTTAATTCTTGCAACTATGAACACGGGGCAGTTGGTTGTATGAGGTTTTCGTTTGCCTGTTTACATAGTTCATTATTAATAGGTAGATATAAAAGTTGAGAGAAGTGGACAGTGGTGAATTTTCATACTTCAAGTAAGTAGTCGCAGTTGCAGGCTTTGTCCGGGAAGAAGTCGCACGGTCCACAAATGACAAACTTTCCGTGTTCGTTTTATGAAAGAATGCAAACATTTCCGAGCATGTTTGAGAAAATAAATATATTTAAATAGCTCACTCGAAGCAGTAATAACTCTGCGTAAGAACGGGAGTTGCTTGCACATTTGAACTTACCGTACTACCAAGTACAGATGTAAAAAAGTGTCAGATAGTACTACAAAAACTTAACAAGTTTATGTTTGGTAAATCTATTTTGTTTTGTAAAAAGTCATAGAACAAAAGTTGTTATCTATATAAACATCATGATGTTAGTAATATAGTCCTGCGAGTTAATATTTTAAAAATAACCGTGTTTAACATTAATGCGAGTTGTACCAATACTGACTTGCACTTATTGAAGGCTTTCTGGCGACGACTGAGAGGCAGGCCAAGCGGGTGCGGGTTGGCGTCGGCCATCTCAGGCGGGGGGGACGCCAGGCCGGGAGGCACCGGCGTGGTGGGCGTGCTCGTCGGAGTGGCGGCGTTGGTGGGCGTGCCGCCGCCGGAGGCAACGGTCGGAGTGGTGCTGCCGTCACCTTCGATGTCCTTGCATAGGACCTGCCGCATCTCGCCTTGGCCAAGTTGGCTCCGCTCCGATAGGTTGCACAGAGCGCATAGTTTACCTGGCCTGTGGTACGTCAATGTAAGAAATATAGCAACCGAGTTAATGAAATATATTAAAATCAGATTTCAAAACTTTTTTGTTGTTGTTTTGTTTAAATTACATCGATTTATAACATATTTATTGTTCAACTTATATCTGAATGAGTAAAAATACTAGTAGATTAATTTGCATGTCATAATGCCTCTTTAATCATAAACAAAAAACTATTTTAAGTAAGAAAAATTGGGACAAAGTTAGAGGTAGTTAATAGTACATCTGTAGATCTGAAGATCCAATCCACATCCACTCACTTACGAGATATGGCAGTTTGGAGTTCAAGTGTTTCCCACTCTTGATGATTTTATTTTCAAAACTTATAATGTCATGTAACTTCAGATACATTTATTTATGTTTATATGTTGGATTTCTTTGCTGATCTAAGAGGTTAGACTTTAGGAACCGTTTGGTACATATAACTCATTATTTGATAATTTTTTGGGTTGGATCGTTTTTGTTTAACTACATCCAATTTTCCTAGGTACTATTTCTATTGAATTATATATAATGATAAGTACCTACTGTAGAAGAAAAGTGAAAATAAAAAAATGAACAGTGAAGAGGTGTGAGATAAGTGTTGACAAGTAGTTGTTGTGTGTTTAATTGTGTGGTGTTGTTATTTTTCTGTAGTGTTACTTTAAAATATCCATAATAAACCAATGCATGCGTGTGAGAGTGTATTTGTGCGTGTTTGTGTGCGTGTGCGCGCGTGTGTGTCTAAGTTAAGTATGTTAGATAACTGTGTCTCCTTACCACTTTTCCGGCATATAAGGCGGCTCCTCCGGCGCCGGCATGGTAAAGTCATCCTCGTCCATCATTTCATCCAGAGCATCGTCACGACTACCGCGATGCCTCTTCGCTCCGCGCACGGACCCCGGGTTGCCTCTATACCTATACCAACAAAAACTCAAGTTAACTTGAAAGTCACGGGGTGCACGAAAAGAGGCTTCTTGCACAAGACGTAACATTGCTTTACTGTACGTCAGACGCACCTTGGGCAACAATCGACAAGTACGTTACGCCGGCTACCAAATCCTTTTACCACAATGATAAGCATCACTTTGTATGTCATTGATATGATAAAAAAAGAAGACTAAAATCATCAAGACAAAATTACATAACATTAAATACATAACATTCAGTAAGTGTCATGAACGACGACTTAAGATTCTCCATTAAGAACATGCACGTCTCCGCAGTTGGTGCAACAGACTGTACAGTCACTTAATATTCTGCTAGGGAAAGTAAACAACTGAGAATTCTTATGATACTCACGTGCTTGGTTAAGCATGCAACTAACCTTCTAACTATCTTCCCTTCTCTAGTCAATTTAGGCCCATCCTTTCTAGGTCGACCAGGTCCCCGTCGCCCAGCAGAGAAAAACGGCCGATGATAAGGCTGATGATGAAAGAACGTCGGCTGTAAGGCTCCGCCGTGAGGCGATGCTGGCTCCTCGCCGCGCGGAGACGACGCACACGATGTTGGAGTAGATGCCGGACCGGGGTAGAACTCTGCAAAAGCTGTTTTTAGTTTTTTATTTTTTTGTGGCAACGTGACAACTCTGGTATCACTATAAATGGTATTATACCATTGCAGCCAGTATGTTTTGTGTGATGAGTTTAGGAGAGATACAAAAAAATATATATTTATTAGTTCATGAAAATATCATATAAATAATCTACTCCACATACTATATAATATATAGTATCAGTGATTGGAACTGAGGGAGATAAATAACCTAAATTTCAAGTAAGGTAAAGAATAATATGGACATTCCCTTCTGCAAATCTCAGAACTGATTATGTTTGAATATGCATAGTATTTACTGAAATTTGTGTACTACATTGGCTACAAATTATTATTTTCTATGACTATTTGCTACAAATTATTCTCAAAAAATAATATTGTAGTTGCATTTCTATAGGTGCATACTTACTCAGCAAAAGATTATACAAGAATGCTTTGCACACATATTTCACTGTGTAAAGAAGTAACTGCTCTTTCACACAGTACAAAAACTCACCAGATCATTCAGACACTGTGTCTTATTTATTCCACCAATCTTAGATATATTTCTCCTTTTGAGAGAACAATTACTTTACTTACAATTACAATGTTTTTAAATAAATAACATACACACTCATAGCTCCGCACTAGGGAAACCCTGTGCCACGGGTTTTGACACACACATAGAATGCCACAAATTACACCCAACTTATGAGAGAGGTTAATGTATGCCATACAAATATTTCTCCTGGACTGGGAATCGAACCCGGGACCTTTGCGTGGCAGACCAGCACGGTAACCGTTTGGCCATGGAGGCAGTTCATATATTACTGACTTACTGTCAATATGTATAAACATTGTAATGAATAACATACAAACGCTAGTAATAATTAAGTTGCATTAATTATTAACAATATGATATTTATTTGTTGTCCAAATAAGCAATAAATAAATAAATATTATTATAATTAAATGGGTATGTCCATACTAAGAAAATGCTCAAACTTTAGCATTTACCTAAAGTTTGAGCATTGACTAAAACAAATGATATAAATTTCAACATCTATAATCAAATAAATAAATTAAGTACCTTAATTCCAATCACTGATCATCATACCTGGCTGTATGTTTTGTAATCTCTTAAAACATTTTATAACATAAAATAACCTAGATGTGAATTAAGAAATTGAAGACGTTAGACGAAGCTGGTACAAACCCAACAAACAAGAATAAAGCTATATAACCTCAACCACTCTTGTTGGAATCACAAAAGTTTAAATGAGTAAACACGTTATATTGAACATGAGTGATAATATACGGACGGTCAAATAAGTATCCAGCGTACCTGAAGACGGCGGAGCTTCGCCATCGTCCTCAGACCCCTCATCTCCCAAAAGGTCAACATCCAGTACATTCTCGTCCGGCACGTCCATCTAAAATGCACCCAAAACATAACTTATACTTTAAAAACATCACAAAAACAAACTCCACTGCACACGGCGAAATAACCCAACATCGAAAACATAAAACTAATGTAATCAAGACCGCCATAGTGAACGACAAGTGGAAACAACTTTACTTCCAAACTTACCGCAAAACCTCGCGATGGACGCGAAATCAATAAAATTTACGACAAAACACTTGAAAAAGAAAAGAAATGCATTTTTATGTGATTTACATTGAAAATCATAGAAATAATTAAAATAATACGACATTCGCTTGTTGCGAACGAACGCACATAGTGATGAGACAACGATTAATTTTTATCGATAAGCGCTGTAGGTTACGAATCGATACTTTTGTAGTATTAAAAATTTCTAAAATTTTAATAATTTAATTTATTCTGGAATTAATTGTAAAAATACATAATTGCTTTCATAGCAAAAGTGAAAATTGCTTAAAGCGGAAATTTCAATAACGTGGTACGTGGTTCATGTTTGTTATCTTTGAGGACATACAAGCAACAAAATCATATTACAATGTGCCTTCACTAATGTGCGTGGAGTGCGACTGTGCGTGTGATTGGCTTGGGTAAAAGACGTGTCAGCATTTGTTGTTTTTATAAATTTTTCGGCAATGTTACATAGTAACAACATGAAGTACACATTTATATGGACTTTATTGGTTATATCTTGGTGTGTTGGATGTAATTCATCACTGTTTGATGGTGATTCATGTTTCACTTTCGGAAGTGGAAATGTATTTCCTGGGGGAGCAAGAAAAATTGACCACAAGTTACAGTTTACGAAGGCAATGAGTGAGTATTTAGTTTTATTATGTATGTACCTACCAATTACTAAAAATCACTATGAAATTAAAATTATTATTATTTGCTTTATTTCAGTTTCAAAACCGGCACCGGAGTGGGAGGCAACCGCTGTTGTTAACGGTGAATTTACACAGCTGTCATTATCAAGTTTTAAAGGAAAATATTTGGTATTCTTCTTTTATCCCCTGGATTTGTAAGTTTTTTATATATATTTCATATTAATTAAGTTTCTCTCCCCTAAATTCAAGTTACAGTCAATTTTCAAACAAATATTATATTCACTGCCTTCGTTTACCTATCGTGTTCCTTATACAACAATTTATCTTTTCAGCACGTTCGTATGTCCTACAGAAATTTTAGCATTTTCGGAAAGAATTGAAGAATTCAGAAAAATCGATACGGAAGTGGTTGCTTGTTCTGTAGACTCTCATTTCACACATCTAGCATGGATTAACACTCCTCGTAAGGAAGGTGGCTTAGGAAAAATAAAAATACCACTTCTAAGTGATTTGACTCACTCCATTGCTAAGGATTATGGAGTATATCTTGAAGATTTAGGTCACACTTTAAGGGGCTTATTCATAATCGACGATAAAGGAGTTCTGAGGCAGATAACAATGAACGATTTACCTGTTGGAAGGTCTGTTGACGAAACATTAAGATTAGTTCAAGCTTTCCAATATACCGACAATCATGGAGAAGTATGTCCTGCAGGTTGGAAACCTGGACAAGATACGGTAAGCTATTTATTTGTACATCAGAACTAAATTTCATATTTTTGTGTAACATTTTATTATGAATGTCACTAACATCATCAAATGTTACTTTTTTTCAGATTATTCCAAACCCAGCTGAAAAGAAAAAATATTTCGAGAAAGTGGCGAAGAACTAGCATAATAATGAATGATACCTCCATAATACTAAAACTCAGATTACTTTAAAATATTGAAGAAGTGTGGTTGATATAATTATGTTTAATATCATTGGCCATGATCAAACAAACATAACAAATCGAAATTGATTAAGTGAAAGATAACAAAGTGCTGGTATTGATAATTTTGTTAGTTTTTTGACAAATTGATGCACTATTATCTTGTTTGCTAATTTACTTATAAAAGACATTATATAATTTTTACTAAAAAAAAGTCATTACATGTGAAAAGTATTATTAAGTATGTAAAATATGTTTTGTATAGCTGTTGATTCCGTCGTAAAAATTCATAGTCATTTGTGAAATAATACTTAAATCCCATCTGACCAATTAAGTTTTCTCAGTTCAAATTAACTTTGACATTGACCCTAGTTAGGTACCTACGCAATTTCTACCTAAGTAAAATAATCACTACTAATTTATAAGCATTCAGTAAATCAGCTAAACATTTAATTTTCTAATACTCTTATAGAAATTTTAATTGTGATAGATTTTATTAAATTAAATTTTAGCATTTTTACTAATTTTCTTAGAAATGCTTATTATGTACCTAGTATACATCACAACAGTTACATTACTAGTCCTAAAGTACTTAACAAACATATTATGTAGGTACTATTTTACAATTTTGATACTATAGATTAAATTATATAAATTAAGAATTATCATCACTGAGAAGACTGAGAGGTTATTACACATTCTTGAAACGTTAAAGTTTAGAACCAATTTTTAATTAAATTACTGACAACTTCAATGGACCCCGCATTTTCAATCTAGTTCCTATTAGTATATAAATCTGATCATAGCAAAAATACTATTTAGTAGTTTTTGTTATAGTGTAAAGTTTTTCAGAAACAAAATGTTAACCTCGCGATCGCGAAACTAACCAATCAGGCATTCGGAGGTGCTCAAATAGTCAATTTCTTGACATTTTATTTCGTCGTAAAAAAGGAATAGTGCACCTACCAAATTATTTTTTTTATCAATGCGTAAACGAACTGACTAAAATTTAAAAAGTCGATCAATTATTTTTATCGATCAATTATTCGTGTCCAACACTAGTTTGTCACTCTGACATTACTTGTCATGTCACAACAAAACAAATTTATTATTATTATCTAAACCTTGGTAATATGTCGCGCGTGTTTAATTCATTCTTCTCAAAAACAATTTTAATTCACGATATTTTTGTCTATACAAACACTTTTTTGCAACACAAGTTAACCTTCAACGTTATTGTGTTGTTGTAATAAAAAAAAGTTAGAACTTTTTAATCACGAAATGAAACTCATGTAATCAAATCATAAACATCGAATTGTCAATTTCAACAAGTTTATATACGATTTGATTACATTTTTGTTAATTTATACAAAGCACTTTGTGGATCACATCAAGCAAAATTCAAGTCGGTAGAAAGCAAATTGCAAATTATTAATAATTTCAGACTTAGGATTACAAAAAAAGGAGAAAATAATACATCTTTGAGTAGAAATAATAAATTTAATTCTGATACGTAATTTCTTATTCTAATATCTATATTCCCAGCTGGTATATGACTCTTGGTGGCGGTTTTTCTTGCATGAAGGTGATTGATTGATCCTTGGGCTGGGGATCGTTAAATTCGTTAAATTCAGAATGCTGAGATTGTTGCGAATCATGACATCCCCTCCACGAGGCACCGTCGTCGTAGAAAACATCTGGCACCGTAGAAGTACTTCAATTAGCTTTGTTCTATTTTCTTTGTTTATTAACATTACCATTATGCCTAAATATTTACATCAGGGCTGTCCGCACCATTCATATTACATAAATAAATTTAAAAAACCCAAATCGTAAACGTCTTACTTTTTTTATTTATGACTTGGTAGTTGGTACTTCACGATTATTATTTGTGCTATAGAATACTTTATTTGACATGAAATATATTAAAAAATAAAAGAAAATACAAATTAATATTAAAGAAAATATATATTAAAAGAAGCTATGACCAGTTACAAAAGACTTATGAAAATATACTGTCCTCACACACGCGGCCATATTTTTGAATTTTCCTAACTGTAAAATAAATACTGACGACAATCGTACATTATGTTACGCGCTCATAGTACAAACCTAGTTATCTGACTACAGATAGCTTCGTAGTTTATTATGCTAACAGTATGGATACTTTGATAGATAGTAGGTATAGTACCTAATTAACTTGTCACTGTACACTTTTAATTTAAATGTAAATTTTGTCATTTGTTGTTCACTTGAGGTGTGTATAATACTTTAAAGCTTGCAACTAATTAGTTTTGTTTGATCTGCAGACAAGCATACATACACGCAAGTTAATATTTCCTTTTATTTATAGTTGCACATAGGTACGCAATTTACAGTATTTAATAATCTATTGTATATTGAAATAACAACCCATTGTTTCATTTTACTGTACGTTATTAAAAAAGTATTGCTCAGAAATTTAGTTACTATTCTAAAACAATTCAAGTAACATGATAAATCAAATCAATTTTATAAACTCGCCAAAATATGTAGAATTTTCGAATTCATAGCTAAGCTGTTCATAATACCTAGATAATCCATTGTAATAGACATACAGATATTGAGTGCCACTAAGAATCCCGTTTTACGTGAGCAGCATTAATAAACTGAACCAGTCTATTTATAACAATAATCTATTAATTGGACAGCCCAATTTATGTGGTCTGTGGACAGCCCTGAAATCAATAGGTGTTTATATAACCCTTTGTTGTAAAAGTCGTCTTTATAAACAATGGCTATGACGAAATCCTGCAGGATTTTTTTTTAAATTCATTCTATATAACATCATTCATCATTTCTTATATATATTCACTTTGGGTAGTCATTTTTCTTAATTATAATTCGTGATGCATTTACACATTTATCACCTTTTTTTTGTCACCACATCATCATTTCAAAGGACGTTAGTTAAAAGTTGGTACTCTATCCGTGAAACTTATAAATGTGCCATATTCTGTGCTACATCTGAGCTGTCTGGACGTGCAGTGTCCTTTAAAATATTGTACTTGAGTGTAAGCAACATCGTTAATAATTTCAAACTTGTGTCAAGATTTCTTTACATTTTTAGATACAAATAACCAATCGCCGCCTACGCCTATCGACCTCGTAACGCCACAACACCGCGTGCAAAGGCATATTAATCAGACGTCAAAGATGGTTGATCCGAACCGCGTGGTCAGCTACGAAGACATGTTAAAGGTGATCAACGAGCCGCAGAAAGTGATAATTGACGTGCGGAACCCGGACGAGATCAACAGAACCGGCAAGATTCCTTCGAGCATCAACATTCCATGTAATCTTTTTAAAATATTTTACGCACTTTATAGATTCGGTGAGAAAATGTTGGTTCGTGGTGTAATGCACACGAAATTCAATTTGAACCTTATATTTTAATTGTGTTTTTTAATGATGTCTATTGATGGGACAAACTAGGCGTGCACTGGTGGTAATCGACACGCCTACCTATAACAGACGAGCAGTGCCACTGCGCCCGTCGCTCGAGACATGAATTGATAAGTCCCACGTGCCTGTAGTTTCACCATCACTCTTGCTCTTCAAAACCGGAACGCAGTAATGCTCACATTACTGCTTGGCGGCAGAAATAGGTATGGCGTCAGCCCTCTCCTGGACGAACTCTTTCACAAGTAGCTTTACTGTAGTGTTGAGGTCAGTGCTGCCAGGTCATATCTTAAAAAATCGAAAGATATTGCACAGAAAAAACAGCAGATTTAGAAAAAAAACAGTAGATGCTGAACTTACGCTGTTTGAAACACTTTTAATCGATTTTCTTCAAACATTGTCACCTAATATTTTTAGTGTTATCTTATGATGCTGGTATCTCACAATAAAAATTGTATTTGAATAATAATACCATCTCAGAGTAGCTAGTCATTACTGTTATTATGTTACTTCTTCGCATTTTTTAGACCTGTGATTGACAAATTTGCCGAAATACCAAAAAAAAAAATTAAAGGACGATGTTCTATGATTTGACCACATTGCAAAGTTTTGTAAAAACTCTGACAAATGTTCAATATGTCCAGAGAGTAACATTTGAGGACGTGATCGTTAATGCTAAATGCATGCACGTTAGAATGACAAGAACTGTTGTGAAAAGTGAAAAATCTGGCTAAAAAACAGTAGATGTCGTCCAAAAACAATAGATCTACTGGAAAAACAGTAGACCTGTCATCTCTGGTTGAGCGATTCATAAATCGACCCCTCCTACGTAAAGTGTCGTATGTAGAAATTGCCAAGTTAACAGGGGAGCGTTTTAAAGTTCTCCGTTTTATTCAGCAAAGCTCGTTACGCATATAGAGTGATCATCTAAAGGATCATCTAAGCGATATATAGGATTTTATAATACTCTATGTCAGTTACGAGCCCTGCCGAATAAAACAGAAATGCTAAAACCACGTTATGCTTATTTCAGAACTTTAAAAGGCTCCCCTGTAAACTTGGCAATTTCGTCATACGATACTTTACGTAGAGGTCGAAATGAGTCACCTCTTTTGTACCACTCATTTCGCTGTTTCACGAAAAAGTCCCACCTCAGATTTTATCTCGTGTCACATCGATACTATTCGAAAAAAAAAGGATTCAGGCGAGGTAAATGACAACGAGAAATGAAGAAACTCGAGGGAGTAAACAAGACAAACTCTCGGATCAACGAAACAAGTTACCGAGCATTGGTTTTAGTACATTGCGCCATGCTGCCATGCTGCCTCTCCTTATTTGAGGTAGGATTATTTTTTTCAAATGTTACTCACTCAATTTATTTTTATTTAATGTCCTACCCAACACTACTCTGCTGCTACGAAAATACAGTCAGGGCTGTTACCGATAATCTGGTATTGACATTCTTAATCTAAAAGATTTTTAATTATCAATAGAAAATCATAAATCAATCAGTTCAATGATTTGAAATTGGTTAAGCCGCTTTCCCATCGCCAACATTCCCTCGCTTCGTGTGTTAAAATAATGAATACTGAATAGCAATCCCATTAAACAAATTACACTTTCAACTCACACTGGCTCGAGTCGAAGCGTCACGACGCGTCATGTTTTTCGCCTATAGTATATTCGTCTCTATTATCCCATTATTAAGGTACAAATTTGTGTTATGCAAATTTGGAGTCGCGCATCGCCGCGCGTTACTTGAGCGCAGTACGCCCGTTGCCAGGCGTTGTAGTTGAAAAATCAACTCACACTGGCGCGATGCTTCGACTCTGCGCCAGTGTGAGTTGAGTCTTATATGTATGTCTTCCGTTTCCGATAACACTCTAAAATTGTGATATTTGCCAACTTGCTAACTATTTTATTACACGCCATTTAATTTATCGATGCGTGTCCAATGAGTTTAATTAACTCCAAACCGCAAAACATATTTAGTTCCCTCGCGGTAAAAAAACGTTTTTCTTCGTCGTCACTATATCTATTCTTCTCTAAAAATAAGTAAAATGAAAAAGAAACCGATTTTCAGATTTTATTTGGTAGATGTTCGCTGCTGGAGGCACTGGAGGATTATTTTTAAATTTAAAATGAACTGAACAACATAATATAAAGAGGTTCCGAAAACATAAGCTGTGTAGCTGTACCGAATTAATAAACATAAATTGGCGCTTACCGAATTGACAAAACGTCTGTACTATATCTGAACCATCTCCTCCAAAGACCGTTTTTTATACTAGGATAAAAAATCTACGTAGGCATAGTTGAGATTTTGTAATACAAAAATTAAATACGTAGCTGATGCAAGTTTGATGCTTCCCTTCAACAATTTCAAACCACTTTCATACAGTAAAACAGATGACGATCGTTATTTTGAAGTGCAAAATCACATTTTAATTTTTCATCAAACTGCCAAAGAAATTTCTATGGTCACAGCATTGACTTACAATTATAAAGTCAATGGGTCACAGCTACAGCAAGCGACAATGCCAAAATTTGTAATATTCGGTACTCCTTGTTTGAAGTTTAGTTCAACTTTTTTCTGTGTTCACTAATATTGTAATGACTGTTTGTACATACATACGAAAATAAAGTGAAAGAAGAAAATAATAAAAAAATTCTGAGTGATTTAGTAACAAATGCCTATTTTTATTTTACAAGCAAAACATAAAATTTAAAAAGATTGGTAATAGTTTTTAAATAGGTAATTACACGTGTGCTATATAAGTCATATTTGTACACCAAGTACCAAGTAGTCTATCTATATTGTATCCAAGAGTGCTTATGACATTTTCCTTATATATTAGTGAATCATATCGCTATGGAACAAAATGGTTAAAAAAATTGGCAGTAAAATTTGCTAATTTGTTTATAACAGATTTATTAAAATTGATCAAGTTCCAAAGACGGGGTGAGGTATAATGAAATACAGATTAACGTGTCAAAATTAATTTTATTTTTGTATGTAGTTTCCATTAAGACGGACGCTCTTAGGTAACTGATTTACGCTACAAAGCAGTTATGCCCATCCATAAAATGATTTTTCTGAAAACCTGCAAAATATTCATCTACAGCGTAGGTTCCCAAACTTGTTGGCTTACCGCCCACTTAGACAAGGTAAAACAATTTCTACCACAAAAAAATAACTGAAAACGCGTATTTTATATATTAAATTAACACAAAATAAATCAAAAAATTATATACCTATATATGCAGTGTAGTATAAAAAGATAACTTAGGTTTTTTTTTCTTCAAATGCGGTGGTACTAACTGGTAGGCCAAAAATGCAGCCAGGTAGCTTGGCCTTTCCAAGGTGAGGTGTTATTTCACATCGCTACAGTTGCTTCAGCTGTATCAAGCACAAGCCCGGTCGTGAATGGACTACTTACTGCTGCCACCTTTGGGACGGCTCCGATACATACCATCTGGCCACCTTGGATTCAATTGACAAGCGTGCCGAGAGGTATATAGGTGACTTGGAATTAATAGAGACGAAGCTGCAGAGCCTTGAACACCGCCGTAAAATTGCCTGCTTATCCGTATTTTACAGGATATCACGGAGAGTGTGCTATAGAATTACACGACTTACCCTTTTCATCATCAGGGGACTAGACGAGGCTTGGATTCCACCCCTAAGTTGTGGATATTCCAAAGATTCGCACGAAGCGTTACACTTCCACATTTATATGGCGAACGGCTAAGGAGTGGAATTCCCTGCCTGCAGACTCGTTCCTTGAACGTTATAACTTGGACCTTTTCAAGGCGAGAGTGAATAGGCATTATTTAGGTGTGTATGGTCCATCGTCGATCACATCGTCACTTTCCAGTCAAATGCGTACTTAAATTTGTATAAAAAAAAAGTACTCTCTGGATTGGATCAAAGCCCCCAATTGCTACCGAGGCCCGTACCGCCCCCCTAGGTCTCTTCAGCGCCCACTGCGGGGGCGGTATGGATCACTTTGGGGAACTATGCTCTACAGCAACCGTAAGATATCATTCGTCTCACATTTCAATCAAAAAGTTTCAGGTGTTATAAGGTTTCAAATTAGTATAGGTAGTAGTAGAGCTCCAGGTTAAAGAGTTCGTCCAGGGAAGTACTGCCACCTTACCTATGTGAGCATTAATGCGTTCCGGTTTTGAAGAATAAGGGTGCTTGTGAAATTATAGACAAATAGAACTTGTCAATTGAATATTTCTAGATTTATTTTTAAAACGTTATTAATGTCGATTTACTCGTCAGGTAACGTACTTCCGATATCAGTTGAAGCTTTTTGTTATCTATTATATTTGTGGAATAATCGCCTGGGCACACTTAACGATTACAGCCTTTGTACGACTGTGAACTGGCAATCAGTACTATCTCAATTTTGACAACTTTGCAGGTGAAGAAAAAAATTGTTTGCGTCATATATAGCATCTGGTTTATTAAATAAAAGTACGTAGTTTTTAAATATTTGTATAACACATAATGTATGAAAACTACGTATTTTTATTTAATAAATCAGCTGCTATATAAATGATTTTTTCTTCACCCGTAAAGTTGTCAAAATTGAGATATTTGTATTTGAGATAGTACTGGTTGCCAGTTCACAGTCGAATATTAAATTGTTCCATCTATGTTAGTTGATCTTTGGATAAATTATAAATGAACAGCATTCAAGGTTCAACTGCACGCTATTATTATGTTTAAGCATAATAAATTAATATTTGGTATTCAAAAATAATATTTGATCTTTTTTTATCATTAGTCTTTTCTTTTAACGATTAGTATAATATCTTTTGATATTGATCTCATAATAAATCTTGGTTGCGCCCTCCATTCAGTAGGTTAGGTTCGTATATGAAAAAGCAGAAGCCAATTTGCTTGCGTTTCCGAATATGTTTTCAGATAGCAATATCAACATTTACTTAGTTTTCAAAATAGGTATCTAAATTTTATTTATAATGCTCATTTGTCTTAGTTTTGAGGCCCAACATAAAACTATCAAAGTTAATTTATAATAAACAAATCGTACGTTTTTGCGTAGCTCACATATTAAAAATCCATCGATTTATGTCCCAGAGAAAGAGGATCAATCTTTAAAAAAGATGACCGTTTCGATTTTTTTGCCTGCTGCTTTTGCAAATTTACAATGATCATTTAAATACATGCCAATGTCCACTATGCGTAATTTTGACCTACAGGTCAGTGTTATATTTATTTATCGACGTAAACAAATTTTTATAGGCCACCTTATCTCAAAACACGTCAAACATTTCGCCGCACTTATCCATTATCCCATTATTTTCTTTCAGTGGGCAATGTAGATCAAGTGCTTCAGTCGATGTCAGATGAAGAGTTCAGGAAGAACTTTCAACGTCATAAGCCGTCATCAGAAGACGAGCTCATCTTTTACTGCCAGTCGGGCCGACGGTCTAGCGAGGCACTAGACTTGGCCCTGAAACTAGGGTTTAGGAAGTGAGTATTATAAGACGAGGAAAACGAAAAAATGTCTATACTACCTACACGTTATTGTTGAAACAAATGTCCTCCAAATTTGATACCTACCTACTTACAACACCTTGCACACATTCACTGTTGGACATAAGCTAGTGTAGGTATTAGGGCGCGTTTCCATTATGTCTTAACATTTTATTTATCGTTGGACGACTATCGCGTCTTCCGTGATCCCTTATCACGACTATCTGTCATATCCAGCTGTTCCCACGAGATCGCGACAACAATTTATCGTTTCCGCCTTGTCGTTTGCACGACAGAATCGTTTGAAGGTGCGATTATCTGTCGTCACATTTTTATCGTGATGTTTTATTCGTCCGGTGACTGTTTTAGCTCTTCCCATTGCCACGACAGTTTGTCGACGTAACGACAAAAAGTCGTGAACGACAGTTAATCGTATTGTGCTATGTGTGAACAACTTCATTTAAATATATAAGCCACGACACTTTAAACTGCACGACTATCTGTCGTCACGATTAATGGTAACTCCGTGTAAACGTGGCAGTGCTGCTTGTATGCGTGCGTGCCGTGTATGGACACACTATATGCATAATTTCGTGATGCGCTACACTCGCCTATTCGCGTTGCATAACACTGGTCGTCCCAACCAGCACCGACGCTGATATTCAATGCGGATGTGTGGCATGACCTAAACAGCACGCTGGAATAATTTACTAACCTTCCAGAAACAGACTGGTAGCCGAAAAAGCAGTTCAGCTGTTGTAACGATTAAGCTAGGCAGGTTGATAGTTTTCATGAAGATTGATTATTTTATTAAAATAAATAAATAAAATTAAATTGTAAATGTTACAAAATTATTGAAATAAGATTTTACAATACCAAAGAAAGTGGAAAGCTTTTCCATGTAGATAGATTCAGTAAGGATGTACAGACAGCAACACATCAAGCTACACGTTGACGGATGTTGTTCCTTAGCACTGCAGGTGGCTATATTCGAACAAAAGTGTCTAGTGTGTGTAGTGTATGTATGTGCTATAGACTGTAAATCTTTCGCGTTTTTTTACCGACTTCAAAAAAAGGAGGAGGTTCTCAATTCGACTGTATGTTCTTTTTTTGTATGTATGTTACGCGATAACTCCGGTATTTGTGAACCGATTTTCATGATTCTTTTTTGTTGGAATGGGGGTACTTCCATAGTGGTCCCACTTTATTTTGAAGCAAATTATCCACCGCTAAGGGTATCTATTCACGCATGAAGATTCATTTTTATAAATAGCGCCTAACTTTAATGTAGGAGCAATTATTTTAATGGTTGATTTTGCTAATTCTCCAATTCAAGGCGTTTTCCCGCTTCCGAGAACCGATTTTTATTATCTCCAGTGTCAAGTCCTGTATAGTGGTGAACTAGGGGATATTTCAATAAAACTTAGCAAATAGACGTAATTCCACGTACTTTTCAGGTGGGTTTTTTTAGTACTCTGTACTGACATTATTTTAAATGCCTACATAAAATCAGCTTCCGCTAATGTGTAATAATCCTCCGTCGGCAGCAACCCTGGTACCAACGCGTCTTTCATTATGCGAATGTGTGCCACACATACTACAAATGGCGCTGTTACTTTGTGTGGAATTACCATACTTCACTTATTTTATTGTTTTATTTATGACGCAAGCACGCCAACGCTCCCGGTCCTTAGCCGCCCGCATCCAGTCGCCGCCTTTTCTCATGTCTCGTATCTTGCCGTTAAACCTCATACAGTCAAATATTATTACTATTAGGGCGAATTCATTCAGGGCTCACGCAGCATCCCATCACTGCGACTGTGATATATTGGGAACACTTAAATAATACTCAATGAACATATTTAGAGGAACACTAAAAAAAGGCAGAACGTTTAATAGAAATCAGAAGACGATTGAAGTCTTTATTTTTTCAAATTAAACGTTCTAGTATATGCGGCCAGTTGTTCATGAACTTCGTTATCATAATTGAATCTTTTTTTATATGTCCATCAATGTATTTTGTAGCAAATGCGCGACAAACAAGACCATTATTGCGGACGGTGCATGTGTTCTAATACGGTGTGTTTTTTTAAATGGGACAGTATGCGGAAATTCGAAACTATAGATACAGGAATACTGTCTTACTAACCATTATCTTTTTTTGTGAAATCAATTTTGGCTTAGTAAATTTTTTGGTCAAGCGTGTGTTGTCCATAAAAATTAATAAAATTGATTATTTTTTTAGTCTTGATCAACTCAGTTTCTTATAAGAATAATTTCATTGTATAGTAAAAAAAGTCGGGACAACAGAAGTTGGCCAAAAACAAAATGTTATTCATTTAGTATGAAGAGACTTTTTATTCAATTTGACCAACTTCTGCTGTTCCCATTTTTTCTTACTGTACAATGAAATCGTCCTTATAAGAAACTGAGTCGGTCAGCATTGAAAAATTAACAAATTTTATGCCTTTTAATGGACAACTAACGCTTGACCAAAAAATTGTCTATGCCAAAACGGTTTCCACAAAAAGAACTCTTAATGGTTCCTAAGACAGTTTCCGTTTCGGTTTAAGATTTCCCCATACTGTCCCAGTTAAAAGAAACAACCATATAATAATGTGTTTATTGCGATTTTTTTGTGAAAAGCTCGACTAGTTTTGTTATGATTATGCATGCAAAGATCGAACACACAGAAAAAAAATTCCATCGACGTGAATCCACGTCCATGCTGCACCGTAGCATTGCTCTAAGCATCTGAGGCACGGGTCCAGTTACCAAGGCGTCGAAGCTTTCCTATGTGTTGTTGTTAGAGACCTTTCGTACTGACTTTCGGCATTCGTCGCCGGACGGAAATTGTTTTTATGTGCGTTCGTTGTTTGTATTCATAAACTTAACTGTATAATAATTTATGACCACTTGTTAACTCGTGTCCTTTCTATTTGCCTTGAACGCAAAAGGCCGGCCATACACGGGCAGCTTGAAGCATCTAGTATCGACTGCTTCAAGCTGCGATCACATAGCAAACTACAGTCAGTATGTACACACATACAACAAATCGCTCGAGCAGTTGCGACTGCTTCGGGCGGTTTGTAGCGCGGTGAAATTTCATCGCGCAGTCAAGCTGTCGCCAGGCATACACTGACTGCTCAAGCTGTCGACTGCTCTCGCGCAGTTACCTCCGCCTGCGCTCTTTCCATTTCACGTCACGCGCGCATTTTCGCAGCAGCAAATTCTACGCCGCCGCCGCCGTCGTCTGAATAAAGATAGCAGTAGTAGTGCTTCTTCCTCAAAATCCATGTTACTACTGATTTGAATGAAATTGCAATTGTGACTCGTTTAACAGTTATCAATGGCAGCCTTAAGCTGTTGACTATGATTGCAAGAGCACTCCGTGTATGTTGATCATTGGTCTGGTACACGGTCTGCTCGAGCAGTTAGCTGCTCGAGCAGACCGTATGTGTATGGCCACCCAGATTTTCAATTTGATTTCAGGTCAAAAACGTACCTCGGCAGTTGGAACGAATGGTCTACCAAAAATAAGTAATGTTTAATCCGTATCTATATTGTGGTATTGGGTTCTGGTGAAAGATGTTTTATGGTGCTTTTGATTGTCCAATAAACTAGTTATAATTAATATTGTTTATTATTAACGCCCTTATCAATATCAAGTAAATACATAACATTTACTATTGAAAATGTGTTACAGCACTGCTATAAAAACAAATCAACAACATATAGATAAAGAATCGACAGAAAACAACATGACCTTAGAAATAAATTACATTGAAATAAAGTAAATATAGATAATAGACAAAGTTTTGAAATACTTCATTACAAAACAATAAATACCCGATTATTTTCAAGACTATTAAGTCACTGAACAGTTTGTGTCAGTTCTACTTTATATATTTATTTGTCTCAAATTCGTATTTTGTTTTCCAATCTTTCCAGCTTCCTAAATAATTCCTAGCACTGAAAATAAAGTTGGAAATTAACCATGTATAAATTATCAAGCTATCTAATTGTCAAATATTCAAATGTGAAAAGAAATTAAATGCTGAAAGTCAAACTCGCAACCCACTAAACTGTAGACTTAACGGGGTTGTTGATAATAATATTTGAAATATTACTATTGGCTTAGAATAATAACGCATAGAATGATAGTTTCATATCAAATGAACTGTCACAAGTGAGGCAAAAATCAAATTCATGTAGGCTAGTTTTAGTAGTAGGTTAATTTTCAGTTTTAGTGAATATTTATATAAAAATACAAGTTGAAATGCGTTACTTCCTCGTGGAATGTGTTGTTAGTATCTATTTTGTGTTTACACTCATTTACCGCACATTTCGTCATTTTTAGCTAAAATTCTTGAGCTGTTCGCGGTGCAAGTTGACCTTGAGCACTGAAGGCCCGCCCGCTCGTGTAGGCCCATTGGGAGCGCTTCAATTTGCCTCACTTAGCGTGTGCGGACTAGGTTTCTATGCGTTATTATTCTAAGACTATTGGTATAAAACATAATTTTATCATATAACAAAATTATAGTTTTTCTGTTTTTGCTTCTGCCTTTGCTGCCCATTCAGTCCAGCTCCCTAAGTAGTTCTTTACGCTGAAAGGATAGTAATAAGCTCTATTATCACGTACAGTTTGTAAAACTCTTGCTGCAACTGCAAATGCTAGTAATATTAAGTTAGTTGAATATGACTACCATGACATTAATTTTTTTTTGTGAAATTACTACAATAATCATATCTATTTGTTAATACAGTCGAACACTAAGAAAAATTCCTTGGATCCGGCTAGATTCGAACCAGCGTGTTCAGCATACCGTGCAGGCACGTTCTCCCAATTGACAAACCAGACTACCCTGCTAAGCCAAAAAAATAGCGCTATCTAACTTAAAACATTTAAAAAACCACTAAGAAGTATTTTTATATCTCAATTTTCCCTTAAATTAATTTATGCATAAATCTATTAGTCAAAAATACGTATAAATAAGTTTTAACATCTTCAAAAAGATTTATTTTTGAAGGTCCGAAAATTGATTTTCTCAAAACTTACTCCGATTGAGATAGCGGTTTTTGGCTTATCAGGGCAGTATTGAGCTTACAAATTTTTGTACGTGCTTTGTTTATAGTTTTAACGAACTATTTTGCTGTAAGGCTCTATGAGAAATCTATTAAAATTTTTCTTTACTCACCAATCTTTGCAAATACTAGTGCTTATAGTGATAAATACCTATCTCCACAATGTTAAAACTATTATAGTGATGATGTGAAGAATGTATAAAATTTGGTAATGAATAAATCCAATGAGGTGTAAAAAATAACTTACTTTTTATATCCTAAGTTGTAAGCATTCTGCTGAGCCATGCCAGATCTCTTTCCAATCATACAGTAGAATATGATAATTGTATGTTCTGTAGGTTTTGGTTTGTTGTATAAATTTCTAAATTCATCCTCTGACATTGATGTTAAAGTTGATACAACATTGCCCACTGGAAGTGCACAACTAAAACTTAATTCAAATATCTTTCACTGAGCCAAATATTTGTAAGTTTTTCTATTTATATGACAAAAAACAGGAATCCACAATTATTTGCTACCCATAGCACTTTTATTTTCTTTCTTACCATCTTAAAACCACTACTAAAACTTAGTTAAAAAATATTTTATGGTGCCAAATAGTTGCAAGTGTTTTTAACAGTATTCAGCATAACAAAACCGGTTTTGCCTCTTACTGACATATGTATGTCTGTGATTTTAAGACGAATACCGCCTTTTTTATTTGGTAGCTGAACACACAGCTACGCTTTAGAGACACTGTGTGGCTTTCCACACTATAGTACCAAAATCTTTAAGGAAACCGTGTGTCTCTAACAATTGTACGTAAATGTATGACCGTTTAAGAACATCGCACTGGATGGTCGAGTAATCAACCGTTGTTCAGAGCTACCGCTTATGATAATACAACTGGCTTACATGGAATATTGATACTGTTAGGAATCTTTCCATGTTCTATAATTTCCTCAGGCTCTCTCACATCCACAATGAGTTTATTACAGTCGGCAATGGAATTCCTCACATATTCGTAGTCCACGACAATAGTTTCTGGTACCACCTGCTTGGAATACCTTCTCTGAGAGACCCAAGTAATTCGGGAAATAGACCGCGAAAAATCTATAAAAATTTATCAATACAATACAATAATAAAAATGCATAATTATTTTATTTTAGACTTTAATTATTTCTATATAAAGTAATTCATTTGATGAGAAAATTGTGCATGTAGTTACATAATAATAATGAAATACAATGCTGGAAACGCAACTTGTTGCAACATGTATTGTGTACAGAAATTGATCTTGAGTCCTGCATTAGGCCAAGCCTGCCTCGCAGACAATCAATGTTTCCTTGTTACCAATAAGTAGTTTACAATTATTGAATTGTTTTGTCTATGTGTGATTATTGTAATGAATGTGTGTGCTTATTAATTATACAATTTTTTATGTGGATGTGATATTCCAATATAAATGATTTGAATTGAATTTAACTGAATAAGAGAAAACGAAAAATGTGAACATTGGATGGACATAATATCTAACAATTCAATCATACGAAGGCCGCCTTATCCGGTCTTAATCAAGGCACCTTATGATTAGCCATTGCAAGCCATGAAAGTAATCTACTTACGGAGTGTGGAATAACTGAAGCATTGTTTTAAATTACTTCCCGCTAAAACCTTCCCAACCCGATAAGTTGTTGGAATAACTGAACGAATAACCAATCGCGGAAACATTTTGAACAGGCAATTTAATAATTTAGTCTGATTTCAATGATTTTTTTTGCACAATTATTAAACTTTGACATAAATTATAAGTAAGTACCTTTTACGATAACACAGTGACATTGACAGTGACAATCGACTATACTCAAAAACATTCAAGTAAGTACATTGTTTGAAAGAAATCGATATTTTCATACGGGCTATCGATTTTTTAATCGAAGCCTTTTCGTAAGAGCGTTTTAGAGATAGGCAATGAGAAAGAGTCTAAACATGAATGTTTTAATACAATAATAATATTACAAATATAAGTAATATTACAAACTTATTTATGATATTTATGTACCTAATTAACTAAATGATTTCGTATACATATAAAGATTAGCTAAAAGATTTTAAATCCTACGCAAACTACACAGAAATGCTATGTATTCTTAATATCCATTCGGTCCAGCTTCCAATGTAGTTCTTCACGCTGGAAAGATCAAAACAATTTAATTAGTTTAAAACTAGAACTAAAATTACATATAAGTACTCCTCCAAAGACTGAGTCGAGATTGTATTAATTAAAGACATGTTGCGGCATGTTAGCGATCGAATTACAGAATGGCGGTGCAAGTGTTGTCAATTTAAATTTAATTATTGACGAAAAATTGCCTAATTATTTTCTTACTTTGTATAACCCAAATCAACTGCTTGATTTGATGCAATAGTGGACCTCTTGCCAAGTTTGCAGTAGATTATGAATTCCGAGTCTTTTTTGGGTTTCGGTCTCAAGTATCTCTCTTGAAACTCTTCTTCAGACATCATCGGGCCTAGGTCCTCTGCAAATCTGCCGACTGAAATCGTATAATGACTTTATCCCAAGAAATTTAAATTATACTACTCTTAATTTTAGAATCACTGAATAATTAATTTCTGAAAGTTAAGGACAAGATACTTACTTGGAATATTAATACTATTAGGTATTATTCCATTTTTTGTTTCACACGGCTCCCTGACGTCAATTATTAAGATTTTCCCATTGTCAGAGGCCTTCTTTACGTATTCGAAGTTCACACGTTCGAACCCAGTCTTTGGTTTCGCATCTAAAAGCATAAAACGCAAAATATGATATGGATAATAGTTAATGTTAATAGGCCTATCTCTGCTCTTAGTGCTATCCCTAATAAAGGGCTCATATATTATATAACATTATTTTAATTTTAAGACATGTTCAGGGTCAAGAGCACGTCAAGCTTTACACTTAAGACTTAAATCCAATTCTATGCCTCTTACGATAAGAACGGTCCAAAGCACAAAGTGTCAAGCTTGATGTGCTCTTGACTATACCATATGAATGCAATAAATATATTAAGTATTGAGTAATGCAAAGATAAAAATAAGCGTTTAATAGAACGAACGTGATTAAAACATTTAGCTATAGAGCAACTGAGTAGTGTAGATAACCAATTACTTTAAGGTACATTCAAAGTTTTCTAAACAATAGTATATAAAATTATAAACCACAATAATATATCATGCTTCATGTTTTTTTAATTGCTTTCCTTTTTATTCGAAATAATTAGGTGTGTACTCCAGTAATTTAATAATAATAATAACGCACACACTCATAACCACGGGAAACCCTGTATCGCGGGTGCAATGGAACACACACATAGACAACTACAAATTACACCCAAACTCACGAGAGAAATAAATGTAGAGCTTACAAATATTTCTCCCGGCCCGGGAATCGAACCCAGGGCCTCACCGTGACAGTCCAGCATGGTAACCGTTCGGCCACGGAGGCAGTTAACTTTAGATAGGTACATTATTATTAGGGGAACAGTTATTTTTTTCAATGTAACATAGGTACTTCTACCTTGAATAATTTAATTTTGAATGTAGCTTAAAGTGTTAACACAGAGGTAATTACGTTGAAGTTATTATTTTGTTTTGTTGTTTATTTTTCTGTAACGGAGTTCTCTAAATTCCAGTTAAGATTGTAAAGAACAACCAATCTAAAGATAACAAATGCAAACTTGTCGAAATCACAAAACGCCTAATATTACAAACGTGTCTATACCCTAAAGGTCAAAAGTGTTGGAATGAGGAAGCCATCGTATGCTAATAACTTTTAACATTTACGCTAACTAACGCAATGTTAAGCTGTTATCTACATATATTATAAAATGAAGTAGGATTGAGTTTATAACAAAGAAGGAGACTAACATCTTAATGAGGTTTTTAATATAAAAATATAATTATGAACGATGTAAAAAAGGTTCAAGTCGAGTCAAAGTCAAATAATCATTTCTTCCGTAGGTAGAATTTTACACTTGAAAACGTCATTTTTAAGCTACTGCTCGTTCACTACGCTGACCTCCCTGAGAAGAACAAGTAAGAAACTCTAGGGATTGCTTTTTCAAATAAACTTAAATGCAATGGAATACACTTTAAATCATAATTGTGTGGAATGTACACTCTTGTTGTCTTTCCATGCTTCTTTATCTAAAACATGCTCTTCAATTTTGTAATATGACTTTTTAGTTAAAATACTTTTAAACTTAGGAAATGATAATCTTAATATATTCTCCGTAATATTATTGTAAACATGTATATAGTTCCTCATAAAAGAATCGTTTACATTAGTGAAACGAAAACGTGGTACCATGAGTTTGGACTTAGTTCTAAGGTTAATATTATGGATATCTTCTTTCTTAAAGAAACTATGCATGTTTTACGGGCATAGAAAATATTTGAGTAAATGTACTGAGATGCCACAGTCATGATACCAGTCTCCTTAAACTTTTCTCTGAAAGAAACCCGAGAACTTATACGATACACAGAACGATTCGCTCGTTTTAGCAACACAAATATGGTTTGTATATCTGCCGCTTTACCCTACATGAGAATGTACTATGGAAGTAACTAAAGTAAACTAGTGTAGCAGTAGCAATATCGGCAAGCTCACGAATTCTACGGACTGCGTATGCAGGAGAGCTTAATCTGCTGGCTAAGAAAGATATATGTGGAAACCATTGGAGTTTACTGTCTAAGGTCACTCCCAAAAAGACAGCTTTATTAACATGTCTAACTTTTCTCCATTTATTTCTATGATTGGACTAGTCGATTTTACATTAGGTAATTCCAATTTAACACACTTTGCATTCTTATCTTCATTATTCTTTATCTTTTTAGCATTGACCAATAAATTGTTAACATTAAACTAATAAACTACCTTTGAAAGGGTATTGTTAATATTATCATAGTTAATGTGATGTCTGGATGTTTTAAAAATCAAGAATGTGTCGTCAGCAAACAATACTATTTCGCAAAGGTCCTTAACAAAGAATGGTAGATCATTAATGTAAATGAGAAATAAGAAAGGTCCAAGTATTGAGCCCCGCGGAACACTCATTTTTACCGGAGAACCCAAACAAGTCACTCCATTTATGTCTACTTTTTTAATTCTACCGTTAAGATATGACGAGACAAGTTCCAATACCTTGCCACTTACTCCGTAATATTACAGCTTCCTAATAAGAGTAATATGATCCACGCAATCAAATGCCTTTGAGAGGTCACAGAAAACCCCAGTAGCATTCTGGGGCTTTTCGTTATGTTTTAGTAGTGCTTCCACCGCATCGCTAGTCGATCTACCACTAGTAAGCCCATATTGTTCACTATGAAAAATATGATTCCTACCGAAATACGACAGTAGTTGAGTTAACATAACCTTTTCGAATATATTACTTAAAGCTTGTAGAATTGAAATGGGCCTATAGTTACCAGGATCAACTTTCCTACCGTTTTTGAATAAAGGAATAACCTTACTGTATTTCATCAAATCGGGAAAAATACCTTCGTCAACGCACCTATTGAATGCATCAGCTAAATGTGGAGAAATTAGATAAATTACCGAGTCTATAACTTTAGTCGATACGCCCCAGCGATCTTCAGTTTTTTTAACATGTATACATTGGAAAGCTTTAATGATGTCTTTTGAATTACATGATGAAAATTAAATGCACTGCCACAAACTTTAGCATTTTTCCTTAGGAGATCTACAGCAAGAGATGGAGAGGAATTTAATGATTTTGTAGTGTTCACGGCGATTCCCGAAAATAATGATTCAAAAGCTTGGGCTACCTCATCTTTTGATTTCATAAGTTTGCCGATTAATTCTAGAACTATACCTCTGTCATGTTGTTTAACCCTGCCTGACTCTTTATTTACTATACTCCAAGTAGTTTTAGATTTATTTTTCGACTGTATAATTTTATCGCTGTGAAACCTTAGCAGCTAAACATACTTTTTTAAATATTTTTGAATAATTTTTAACATATTCTATAAAACTGGAGTTAGTATTATAAGTTTTCATAGCATATAGCTCATACTAACGAGACCTACTCCTATGAATGCCTACTGTTGCCCAGTCATTGAATTTAGTCTCCCTGTGGAAAGTTAGTGTTTTCTTTTTTTTTATACTAATGTAATTGTAAACACGTTATCAAATTCATTTTTAAAAGTCGTTTATTTATGAGCTTTCAATAATTATATGTACGTTATTCCAGTATCAATAATTTAATTGAGTATTTAATATTGGATTAATAATATTGAATTGAGGGAATTTATGATTTTGCGACAAAATTGTGACTCTGTACGTAGTTCTAAAGACTTAAGAATTATAAAAAAATACTTTATTATTACTATGACAGATTATTCTGATTTGTACTCACATTTATTTTCTGCATCACACGCGCATGCTCTAACACAAACAATTCCTCCAAACAAAGCTATATTTATGAGAAAGAGCTTCATATTTATTTTATTAATGTAGAAAAAATGCCATATTATTTCGTAACAGTTCATTTAAGAATGCGTTAGCACTATTGTGAATTGCTCTATTTATCACAGCATAAATCATACTTGACCCTGAGTATTATCGAGGCTAATTCGTAGTTAAGTAAGTGTTCGTAGTAAATAATTTTATTCAGATGCTATGACCACTACCTAATTATATGTAGCATGAGAGTGCGCACCAAGTAATAAATTTAATACATCTACAAAAACTTGAAAAAGTAATGCGGTAGTGAATTTAAATGCTTTATAATTATTTGTATTCAATTTAAAGATTTTTTATTTTTAACTGACCTGAATATGAGCTCGATTCATTAGTCGTAATTATGACCTCGATTCATCAGTCGTAATATGATCTCGATTTATAAGTCGTAGTTAGTAGTTGATTAATAATTGATCGATCAATTATGAAATTACTCGTCCAGCACTAGGCGACTTCTCATACGCTCGTTCCATAGGTAAAAACAATGTTATACATCTTGTAGGTATGAAATAGCGAAAACTGTGTTAGACATGTTTAGCCATTGAGTATATTGTTAAACTAACATGTTCGCCAGTTAAGCGTCTATCAGTTGACAAACCCAACAAATAATAGATCATATCAAGTGTATTAAAAATTCGAAACATTTTTGTGCTATCCATTGCAATTAATTAAATAAATAATAATAATAAACTGCTGTAGTATTAAGTATGTAATGTGATTCTATCATTTATAAATGCATATTACGTTTAAAAAAATGTGTAAGGTATACCTTACGGAAATCCGTCTAAACAAAATGTTAATAGAACGTGGTTAAAGTAACAATTGGAGGATATGTTCGTTTCATTTCAAAACAGGTTTGAACAGGCTTCAGCAGTAAACTGTTGTAACATTGCATTATTGGTATTTAAGAAAAAGTTAGTATTGTCAATATTCTAAAAAATTCGGCAAGGTAAGAATATTTGTTTTAATAAAAAGTTTTATCTCTATGTATTAAAATACTTTTATAAACTTAAGTAAAAGACACAAAACTTCTGCCAAAGATTATCTTCTCAGCTAACTTCTTACTTTTAAATGCATATATTTTATTGCTTTGTTATTGTATGAATATTTTTATTGACTACGGTATCACTTAGTTTGACAGGTGACCCCGTGCATAGTGAGATTTATTGTAAATTGTGAAAATATTTTTGTAAGATATTGCGTAAATAGGCTCATAAGTAGTTGTAAGTTGAATTTCATACTAATTACTTTCATGAACTGTGAGACAAGTGTATAAATAGTTAATAAATATTGTTTTAAGTATGTTACAAGGCTGCGTAATGCATGCCATTCTTCAGAGTTTGTTCTTTTTTTATTTCTATTTCCATACGCAATTAATAAACATGAAGTAAATTATTCAGTTGCAGATGCTGTTTTATAAAATTTAGTAGGTGCTCATGGGGGTTGGAGAAAGAAGTATGGTGTCTAATTGAGTTCATATAGTTAAAATGGGTTCCATGCGGCCTACTGGACGATTCCTTCCATTCGCTAATAACATACAAAGGACACAGAAGCCAGCAGGTGAGTTACATGTTGCTTTATTGCATGAAGTAAACGAACTATTGGTAAATATATAAATATTTTTTTATAATATCAAGAGACGTGACGAACAAGTCGTGCGCCTCTTGTGGTTAGCGACACGCCATTATTTATTTATTTAACACAGTAACAGTTTCTGTGCCACTCAGAGCTGTAAATTGCAAAGATCTTAGGGGCACAGCTATTGTGCCCGTCACCCTGAGATTTAAGTTGACAAGTCCCATGTGCCTGTAATTGCACCAGTACCATTACCCTTTGAAACCAGAACACATGAATGTTCACAATACTGCTTGGCAGCAGAAATAGGTCAGGTGGCAGTAGTTTTGTGAGGTTAGGCTTCAGGTCTTGAGCATTCAAAAGCCCTGATAGCTGCCTTCAGTGCCAAACACTGCAGAGAAGCTCTGTCACTGGACAGGAATGGCATCAGAATGCTGACTAGATCCTTAACGGGGAATTGTGGCTTGAACAAGCACATTTTAACAATAGAGAATGTAGATTCTGCTAGGAGGCAGATGAAATTCCTGTGCATCTTCTCACTAAGTGCTGCCATCTAATGGGCGTAAGAAGTTCCATACTGGGTAGGCACAGGCCACACCCAGAGGACATAAAAACTGTCAGAGCCAGGAAAGTCCTTCAGTTCCTAAATGCTGTTGGTCTTGGCTCCGAACTGTAAATAGTGTTGATCATAATAAAACTTTAATGGTCGCAGTGTTGAGGGGCCTCATTGGCCCCAAATTAAGCCATCCTAATAATAATAACAATTATAAGGTGCCAGTACTTCTTTGTACGAACTGCTTCATAAGGAGCTCTAATGCTGTTAAAAATATCCAACAATTTTAGTACCAAAGCTGTGGTCATCAAACACACTTACAAAATTAACATACTAAGATACATAATAGTCCTAATTGTACACAATTGTCAAACGAAACCACAATTACAAATTGTTGTAGGAAATTTAAAATCCTCTTATGTGTCATTTTGGTCAACAAAAAGTTTTGTAAATATTTGAATAGCATATTCAAAGAATAACCGATTGAAAAAAGTCTCATGTGATATCTTCTTATTTTAACTAAATTTGCAACGATGAAGTGCTCCATGGTTCACTAAAATACACGAGGTCCACAAATATCTTAAAATGCCTACAATTATTGAGGAATAAGTAGGTTAACTAAGTCCTATAAAGAAAGAATAGCCACACATACTAATAAACTAGCTAGCGCATTGAGTGTACCACGATGGACGAGAAGATTGACGTGTAAACACATTTGGGATTCAACTAACTGAGCTGAATAGTTTTCCACATAAAGACAACCCAACTTTGGAAGGGTATCCTGACATGTCAAAATATATCAAAAAATGAACAAAAGATGTTGGCAAAAAGAAGAAAAAACCAGCATTAATTATGTTATGGTGAGTTGGATCCGTTTCAGCTTATAGGTACATGTAATCAGTAATTTGTTTTGTCTGTTCTATTTTGTTTGAATTTTCTTAAGCTGAATAAACATTTCATTCTTTCTTTCGAAATACCATTTCTTGCTTTTGAACTTAAATTATGTACTTTTCTTATGCATGTTACAGGTGTCATGTTTAAAAGTAAGGAAATCACTTAGTGTTATGTTTCTTTCAAACATGGAACATATGACAAACATAAATAAAGGATATATTTAAATGAAAAAGGCGGACAATGGTATTTTGACTTAATACAACTTACTTGGAAGGTGTCATGTAATATATCTATATTATATTGTCTAAAAAGCTATAGTAGCAGTAGGGCTCCTTGTAAAAGAGTTCGTCCAGGGAAGTACTTACCTATTTCTGCCACCAAGCGGTAAGCATTTCAGTTTCGGTTTTGAAGTGAACAGGTACTGGTGAAATTACAAACACATGGGACTTGTCAACTTATGTCCCAGGGTAACAGGCATAGTGGCAATGCTCCTCAGATCTTTGTGATTTAAAGCTTTGACTGCCATTGCAACTTTTATGGACAGACGTGTTGCTTACCACTGGGCGCATGACTCCTGTCATTAGGTTTTATAAAAATAAGTTTTTCACAAAAAACAAAAAGTTTACTAACATCAAAATGGGATCAACTGTATCTTATTGTATAAACAGCAAATATGAACTATTCGCTTTTGGAATTCTGTTACTCAACACTAGATTTCACTATATTCAATAGCTCTTATGTATATTTACTTAAAGCTAAAAATTAAAAATAATTTATTAACACTGTTTTATTGTGCCTAGTTTAGTATATGTATAGCTTAGTGTATAGTATAGTAATTGTACAAGAAAACAAATAATAATTATAGTTCATTTGTTCATAGTGACATTTGGGATTTGAAGTTTCTAGAGATGTAATGATTTTATAATCGAATGTTGTAATTTATTTTTATCTTTATTATTTAATTTTGTATCTGCTTAGTGCTTCTATTTTCTCAATGTCTCTCGGCAATCATCGGATTTCGGAATGCACACGCATATTAATTTCCATGTCTAATTATATTATTAGATTTAAAATGTATAATAATTTGAATTTTGAACAACATACTCTATTGTTGTTTTGTTTTGATATCTGTGTATCTCTATACTTTTACATATCTATGTAAAACTATTTCCCTATTTTCAATAACTTTTACTCCATATCAATAAATAAGTTAACAAAAATATAAAGTGAGTTCTTTTATATAACTAAAAATGAATATTTTTTCCGGTTATTAATGAACAATACGTAATTAATAACATTATGTAATTACAAAAACATGTTTTTCAGCTTTTTCAAAATAATCATTGTTGTTTTTCTTAAATAAGTGTATATATACAATATAATATGAGCTCAAGGTAATACTGTCCTCCTTGTCCTAACTAATGCATTTCGGTAACTTTCGAAATATTGCCACCTAAAATTTTATTGTCACCTAAAAAAACGTCAATTGCGCTGTGTGATTTTGCTTAGGAATCTTATCTACCATAGCTCGAATTAAAAGTTTTCCTATACTGAAACGGTTCCCATTTCCCAAACAGAACCGACGTGATGAGCCGATGATGTGATGAACCGAAGTGTCCATACACTAATTTTATTTCAAATTTTATTTTTTTACAAATGAAATTAAAGCCATTTGAAAAATGTATATCTTATATTATTTGTGCACTATTTAGTTCATAATTGTAAATTTTCAAGGTGATTTTCTGTTTTTTTCTATCTTGAAAATTTTTAGAAATCGTGTTTTCACACTGTATACTAATCAGTGTTATCCTCAAAATATCGCTATATATTTTTTCAAAGTAATTTATTCAACACTTTCACTGTTATGCCGAATCAACCAAAGCCTGAAACTAAGTTAGTATGTATGATAAGTAGGGCAGAATATTAAGTAATTTATTGAGTGGCCGACATTCTTCTGTAATGAATCATGATTCTGAGTCAACAGTTTTGTTTATCTACCTAAATACACATTGCAATGTTGGACAGATATTGTTCAGAAATTTGGTTTGTTTATGTCACAATTTATCTTTTTTATCACATGGAATCATTGACTTACAATTATATGGACGTCGGGTCCGCGCTAAAAAGTGTCCGAACTTATAGGGCGTTCAAATCGTATACAGAGCGTCATTCACGCTTTAGTCTTCGTTTGTTCGACTGACAGCAAACCACGCAAAATTAGACAGTACTGCGATGACATTGCAATTTAAATTCAACGATTTAGCTTTTTCATATTCCTTTACATGTCACTACGTTTAAATAGGTTGACTTGGGACATTTTTTTCGTGGTTTTTGTATTAGACACGTAGTCCATTTATTTGTAAGTCAATGCATGGAATGGCTTACTTTTTTATGTTACTTTTTATGTTTATTGTGTCTAATATTTTGACTGAATCACTTGAATCCAAGGTCAACCAGCTTGATTTTGATTGCCTCTCTAAAGTTGATTTAACTCACAAATTAGAAAGATATAGTAGGTATCAGCTTCACCTTCTCACTCAGAAACCCATCTGATTTCGAGACTACCCGATCGGGTCGATTCCAATTTGAATCAAAGTCAGGGCGCTGGTGGCCTTGTGCTCAGCGTTGTCGGCACCAAGTGTTTTTGACAGGCGTGTCGCTTACCACCAGGCGCACGACTTATTCGTTCCGTCACTTGGCAACTTAAAAAAATATCCGTAGCTGGGTCTGGTTAGGGCGCGTGTCCACACTAAGAAAAGTCGTCGGGTCTATGCAACAATTCGTGTCGTTTCGGAATGTCGAGACAGCTTCGGCGCCGGACAAGAAAAAAATCTTGTCTAGCCATAAGCATTCGCATCGTGTACACACTCATCATTTTGTCGTCTGCAATAGACACGTCATGTTTTCGTGGCTAGATCCGACAAAGTTCGTATCATGTGCAAGACCATTCTCATCTTTTCTGTAGCAGACACGTCGAATTTCTTAGGCCTTAGGCTTAGGCCCCTAGTTTTATTTATCTTATTACTTATTATTAATTATGTCGCTCTTGCTGTTTTCAGTTCCAAAAGGCTTTCCTCAAAGCCTATCTGGCAGTGAAACAGACGTGTCCACATCGAATGAGAATCTATCCAGGGAGGAGCGCTATGTTGTGAGACATACAGCCAGAGTTGAGCCCCAAGGGCAGGAGAATTTGTGCCAGAGCAGTAATAACAATAATAGGAACTCTTTAAAGGTTTGTTTTGCTTTATTTTACTGTTAATTGACAGGTACTGGCCTTTGTCTAGATAATTACAGAACCTAAATTTGTAAAATTATTGTGATTGTTCATAAGATAATTTATGGACACAGGTATGTCAATATTTGGCAACCTTGGTGACTCAGCGGTTTGCACTTGATGTGGAGGTCCCGGGTTCGATTCCCGGTAAGATCAATTTGGGAAATGAACTTTCCTAAATTGGTTCTGATCTGGGTGTTCTGGGAAGTGCTTCAGAATGAATTCCGTTGCTTTGGTACTTATAGTACAGAGAATATCCTCGTTTGGAACCAGGCAATTGATGTGTTGTAATGAAAAATTGAAGAATCAAAAGAATAAAAAATTGGCTCAGATTGCAATTGGTTTCCCAAGTTTATGTACAAAGATCACGTCAAGCTTTACACTTTGTACCTTGGACCGTTCTTATCGTAAGCTATATAGAGTTGCATGTAAGTTTTTAAGTGTCAAGCTTGATGTGCTCTTGACCCTATACTGTTGAGTTGATATCAATAATGTATTCCTGTGGAAGTTTTTACTATTTTTATTTATAGCCTTTATTGCTGATTAACAAGAATGAACTTACGTACGTACTAACTTATCCAATATAGAAATGTATCGTCGCCTTACTTTCTCAATCTCGTATCAAAGCACAAAGTTACTGATATGCAAAAAATGGATTGTATATACAAATTTCTGATTTCACATCACATCTCACTTCATATTCACATACTGGCTTTTACCTATTCTTAAAGTAATACATCCAAATTAACACCCTAGTACTATGTACTGAGATTATAATTTTAAAAGATTGAATGGATTTCAAGTTGCGAAGGGGAGGAGGAATATTATTTATCTCATCATATGTTCTGTCCAATTAAAAACCAACACTCAGCAGTGACCTGTTTGACTTGCTTCCACAGTGAGTTTCTACGATACGACGTCATGCCGTGAATTTTTACGTTCCTCGACGTAGATTTCCACGATGCGACGTCGTATCGTGTTTATGTGTAAGAGCCCTTATTGATATGAGTTGTTTATTATGTATATTTGTTTAAGTTCCTTCCTTTTTGTTACGTATTTAGTTTGTTTTGTATGTTTTTTTCCTTGATTATTAATTCATATGGTTGTGTGTGCTTTTGGAAAGTCAATAAACGTGTTCTATCTATACTGTTTCTAAATGTTTTTTAGGAGAGTGTCCCAGGCAGCAATCGTAACTCTCTCAAAGACTCTGTTAGTGGTGGTAACAGCAACCGCAGCTCGCTTGATGTATCGTCCTCGTCGTACAACACGCTCATTATACACAACCAGGATGATTCGTGGCCGCCGCGACCGACGCCTATTCGGTAAGAAAGTTTAAACGTTTAATTGGAAAGGGCCCAGGAAATACATGAGTATCTTGATATCCCAATTGGATGCTGATAAGCAATAACATATCAACCAATATGATCATAGTTTTTACTCTAAAATTGAACTTCGACACACGCTACTCCGACACACGCTACTCCGACACACGCAACTCCGACAATATGTTACATCGACATGATTTTACTCAGACATTACGCTACTTCGACAACACAGACGAGATGTTTCTTAAAAAAAGCTTTGCATTTAGATAAGAAAAATCATCGTTACAAACCCACGTAGGAAATGGTTTCTTATATCGATCTATATAACAAAAAAAGGACAACATTATATAATCGGTAATTTATTCTATTAAAATACAGTGTTTTTTTAAATGGGACAGTATGGGGAAATCCGAAACCATAGACATACCAGAAGATACAAGGAAACTATATTAGGAACCATAACACCGTCTTTTTTTATGAAAACAATTTAAACCTACCCTCAAAATTTAAAAGTGCTGCGTGGATTATCGGCAATAATGTCGACATGACTTTACTCAGTCATGTCGATGTAACATATTGTCGGAGTAACGTGTGTCGAAGTTCAATTTTAGACTCCATTGTTTTGCGAAAATGGAACCTAACGATTCTTTAGTTGTATTTCTTCTTTATAATGTTATAACTTCATCGATACCATCGATGATTCCGCCAATGTCAAGTAAAGGAACACACGCGTTTTTACTCTCATAATTTTCCGAATGAATTTCAATAGAATTCACTGAGAGGAGAATCTACAACAACGGAGAACACACACAGACTATTACAGAAACAAATTGTTATTTTTAATAAAGTTACACAGGACATACACAAAGGGAGAGTGGACTAACGTTAGGAGGCAGTTTATTAAAGGGGTTTGTTCTACAATTTACTTATATATTAAAACATTTGTTGTTGTTGGGGCATTATAGTACAGCAAAAATTTTCAAGTTACAAGTAAGTTTTAGAACAAACTATCAAAAACAACGAAAAACGGTTACCTATGAGTAGTCCGAAATTACATTTTCCAGAAATAACGTTTGCTCGAATTTTCATTACTTCGAAAGTAATTTTGAGAGGAAAATATTTTTCTTTTAAACCCAACTTAACTTAACTTAACCGAACCTAATCGTGTCTTTGATATAAACATCCAACATATCCTGAAAGAACAACGGTTTCGTTATAATTCGGTTTTCGGTGTAATGAAAATTCGAACAAACGTTATTCCGGAAAAAAAATCGAGTTTGTTTGTTTGTTGAGTTGATAGGTTACCACGAAAAACATCTTTAGGTGCCATTTTCGAAAAACTATCATCGTAATATGTTATTGTTTATCAGCATCTAATTACCTGTAAATACTGACACTTAAGCAAAAATATATTGTGGCGATAACTTTACGTCTGAGAAGATTCGTGGACTTCTTAGATTCCGTAGATTTCGTGGAAATCTTCGAAGACAAAATTGGGCCTTACTGGTAGACTCTGACTTTGAGACCCGTTGATTAAAGATATCGAAATAATAGATCTCATGCTGTTTGTGAGGCACTAACAAAAATATTGATTTAGCTTGTCTAAACAATAAGTTTTGAATCTTCAAATGGGAGAGGCAGTTTTAGGCGACAAGGGTCAGAACCGGCGAACGATATTACTATAATTCCGGTTCAAGAACCGGCGAACGATATTACTATAATAAGAAGTAGGTTGTCTTCAGTCAGGGCTTGCGTCGCCTTTCATCACAGAAGCCAGTAATTAATATCTTGTGATCACCACCAGTTATAACTTGGAGTGTGTGGAAAATAATTGAATATCAATTCCATAAAAATTTAAAAGTACAGTGAATAACGACATCTCTCGCCAAGGCTGGTAGCTGTAAAGGTATCTGGGTGATAAAACTTTCATAGATTTCTCATAGATGGCGCTATGACTAAAAAGTCGTTGAAAAACCAAATACAGAGACACGACAACAAGCAAATAGAAAAATTCGTGAGGTCCGCTTGGTTCGTTCCGTGGCTTAGATGATATAGCGTCTGACACGGTATGCTAGAAGACGTCGGTTCGAATCCGGCCGGATCGAAGGAATTTTTCCTGAGTGTGCGATCTTTGTATTAATAATTATAACAAACTAGTGGAGTAATTTCACAAAAAATAATTGAATGTCAATTCAAAAAAAATTAAAAATATAGTTACGGATTTGTGGTTTGAAAGTTCGGAGACTGTATAATAAATTTTATTAGTTAACAAGTTGTTTAATAGCTTTTTAAGTAGCGTAAGGTTTTTCTTAGAGCTTAGGTTAGGTTAATGTAAAGGGTAGCATTGACTTAGAAGGTGCAAAGGACAACTCTGATCCGCTTCAAATCTGCTCTTTCTTAGTCAAAGTGAATTAATCATTTATTCCATAGGTAAAATTTTTACACTTGAAAACGTCGTTTTTTAAGCTACTGCTCGTTCACTACGCTGACCGAGAAGAACGAGCAAGAAACTATAGGGAATGCTCTTTTCAAATAAACTTAAATGCTATGGAATACACTTTGAATCATAATTGTGTGGAATCTAGACTCTTGTTGTCTTTCCATACTTTTTTATCTGAAAAATACTCTTCAATTTTGTAATATGACTTTTCAATGAAAATACTTTTAATGTAAGTTTTGAAACATAGGAAATCTTTTTAATATTCTTCGGAATGTTATTGTAAAATCCTATATAGTTCACCATAGTTCAAACTTAGTTAGCTTGAAATTTTTAATAAATAATATTTTTAAATATTCGTACAAATTGCAGAGAACACGAACGAACAAGCAGTGAAGTAAAGCATCCAACCACTCAGTCATCCCCATATCATACTTTGAAGAAAGAGTGCAAGAAACCTAGTGGTATACCATTACCGAAGATGCTGAAGGAGCAAACTGTCACAACCACTGCGAACTATATTGACATTGGGGGACAGAGGATTTATACTAGCCCACCTGATCATGGAGTTCAGGTAAAGTGTCTATACTATTAAGTGACGGGACGAACAAGTCGTGTGCCTGGTGGTAAGCGACATGCCTGTCCCTAACAGTTGCAGTGCCACTCGGAGTTTTAAATCGCAAAGATCTGAGGGGCACTGCCACTGCGCCCGTCACCCTGAGACATAAGTTGACAAGTCCCATGTGCCTGTAATTTCACCGGCACCCTTACCCTTCTAAACCGGAACAGGGTAATGCTGACATTACTGCTTGGCGGCAGAAGTAGGTAAGCTCTACTGCTACTAAATTTATATGTTCAATAAGAGTCGTTTTAGTAGAGCTACTTGTGAAAGGGTTCGTCCAGGGAAGTACTGCCACCAGTGCCACCTTGCAGTAACCTGAGCATTACTGTGTTCCAGTTTTGAAGGGTGCGGGTGAAATTACGTGAGATTTGTCAACTTATGCTTCAGGGCGATTTAAAGCTCTTAGTGGCACTACGCCTGCTGACAGGCGTGTCGCTTAACACCAGGCGCGCGATTTGTTTGTCCTGCCACTTGGTGCCATAGAAAAGAGAGATAGGAGGTTGTGACGTTATTAAAGTTGGCAGATATTAGTCTTCGTGTTTGGTGAGATTTGGCCATTGTTTAACTAAAATTATAGACGGTCATACAGTAGAACTCGGAATAGAGAGCACAGACAAAACCGTACCGTAGATAATGTAGAATAATATTTAAGTTAGAACATACTTAGACACAACTATGAAAACGAAAATTTTCTTCCCCTTTATGTTCACTATAAGACTCAATTTACACGACCGGAATATCCGGATGAATGAAAGCGAACTTTTGACAATTCAGTCTCGGGATCATAAGAAATAAATAATTATATTCTATTCACATCATTATACAAAAAATATGGCAACATTGTTTTGCCAACTGACTTTAGGAGCTGTCTATTCGCTATCTTTAATAAAAATTCCGAATATTGTAAGTACGCGACTTGAACTTTTTTCAATTCATGTTAACAATGAGATAATAATAATATAATAATAATAATAACGCACACACTCAATATAGCCCCGCACTAGGGAAACCCTGTGTCGCGGGTGCCATGGACACACACGTAGACAACCACAAATTACACCCAAACTCACGAGAGAAATAAATGTAGGCCATACAAATATTTCTCCCGGCCCGGGAATCGAACCCGGGGACCTCTGCGTGGCAGTCCGGTATGGTAACCGTTCGGCCACGGAGGCAGTTATTATTTATTATTTATTATATATTATGTTATATTATAATGACACTTGTTCGCCAACAGGAGATAACCGAAATTCCGGACGACTTCCTGAACCAGTCGTCCGTGCTGAAGCATCTCGCGGCTGAAGTGGCCTTGTCCCCCCCTCCGCCGCGCACCACCACCCCGCCGGCACCACGGGCACCATCTGCCGGCCGCAGCGACGCCCGCAAGCCTAAGGGTAAGGCCAAGGCAAAGATGAGCAAGGAGAAGCTCAATCTGTCCAGGTCGCAGCCGGATTTGACGAGGTAATTCATATTCTTAAGTGTGTATTATTATTACGAAAACATTGATTGTAGCCGCCAGACCCAAGTAGAAGAAGATGAGGATCCCGACGAGCTCGTAAAATTAAAAGACGATTTAAGTTGACTGTAATATATTGGCAATAGGTTGCTGGTTTACGGGAGTAGTGCCATTAATAGGGGTGAAATAACATGTATGTGGTGGTAGTTGATTGGTTCAAAAGAGGCGACGACGTAATGTGCCCTTGACGAGCGTTTAGTTAATGCTTTGAAAGTTATATTGAATATTACTACAAAATTCAGTTGCGTTCGCAACATTGATAAATAAATAAATAATAAATAACGCACACACTCAACATAGCCCCGCACTAGGGAAACCCTGTGTCGCGGGTGCCATGGACACACACATAGACGACCACAAATTACACCCAAACTCACGAGAGAAATAATTGTAGGCCATACAACTATTTCTCTCGGCCCGGGAATCGAACCTGGGACCTCTGCGTGGCAGTCCGGCATGGTAACCGTTCGGCCACAGAGGCAGTTAAAATTGATACTTGTTGATGAAGCCACGTGTGCTAGGATAGTATTATCTCAAAAATTGCGTCATATATTATATTTAGATACCTCCAGTGAACATTATTACGCCAACATAAATTTTTGGTCATTTTCTGTTTTTATTGTAAACAGTCTTATTCTATTTACTAATATACTTAGTGTTTATGTAGTTTTAATAATCTTATGTTTTTGGTATTTTCTTTTTTATTCATAATTTTTGTTTTGTTCTAATTATTGTCCCCTGTATTTACGCCTGTAGGAAGGAATTTCTGTTCGACATAAGCAGTACCTTTTGTTTATGTTTCCCTTCTTACTAAATTTGTTTTTGTTTGATGGTGCAGTGTGGGCGTGCGCGCGGTTCCCGGCGGGTCAGAGTCCAGCGGGTGGTGCAGTGGTGGAGAGGGGTCAGTGGAGGAAGCTGACGACGCCTTCGCTGCCGTTCTGGACGCGCTGGCTGCGGAGAACCACCAGCTCAAGAGACAATTGGCCGATGCCTGTGAACGGGTCGCGAAGACTACCAAGGTGAGACTTGATTATGTTAGCACTAGCTATTTATTCATACTTTTTAACCGACTTTAAAAAAGAAGGAGGTTCTAAATTCGAGTGTATTTTTTGAAAATTTTTATGTGTATGTTATGCGGTTACTCTTTTTGGGAACCGATTTTGATGGTTCTTTTTTTGTATGAAAGAGGTACCCCTCAGTATTGGTTCCATTTATTTGAAGAAAATATTCCACCTGGTTACCTATCACAAGCTAGAAACATGATTTACAGAATTTTGTTTCTCCGAAAACCTTTAGATTTTTATTGAATAGATTTTGTTTCATTTATCCGAAAACACGTTACAGTTTTTTTCATTACACCATTTAATGTTTCACTATTGACATATTGACAAGTTATTCTTTTCCCGATTTTTATTTCCACAATAAACCGTTTGAGCACCAATGTATCTAATTGAATATTTTTATTTTGTAAAAAAACGGTATCCATGATACATTTTTGTTATATTATTTCTTATTACAGATATTAAAAGTATTAGAACGTGTCGCACAATACAACTCGTCAAATTAAAGCACTTCGCATCTTTAGAAAATAATAATATGGTAAACGAGATACCAGTTGCGGCTTTTTCATATACTAACCTAACCTAAACCCACAAGAGGGGGTCGTACCGTCTAGGTAATGCACACAAATTCGGTTCTTGCACTCGCCGGCCGCTTCCGCGGCATGCTCGCTTCGCTCGCACGGCTCGTGCGGCCTTTTCATATATTAACCTAACCTAAACCCACACCATTGTTTTTAAATTACATTTGAGATGACAGCAAAAACATAACACAATGGTATGACGAAAATTACGTAAGTGTACTTGCTGTATGGTGCACAGCAAGTCCACTTACGTAATATTACAAAGTATGGTCCAGAATTTTGAGCTGTACGATAAAATTGTATGGCGGTACAATTTTATCTAAGAATAATAATATTGTCGAAACGAATTCAGCAATCTAAATTATATGGAAAACGGACAGTATAACAAACATGATTAGACTAAAAAAAATTCTGCCCAAAGAATACGTATGTGTAATAATGATTCTTATTTGGTTTTCGGACAAACGACATTTCTGTGTTGCAAATTTATACCAAAACTGTCATCGCACTAATGAAAAAAAGTCGAACCGTTTTCGGAGTAATGAAATTCGGAAAAAAGACATTCGAGTTTGTGATAGGTGACCATTCCACCTCTGAGAATGGCAAACTAGGAGATGAACCCAGTTTCGCGCACTTTCCGGTAACCGATTTCAATAAAACTTGGCAAATAGATGTAACATTTATTTATCTCGTGAGTTTTGGTGTAATTTGTGGTTGTCTATGTATGTGTCCATGGCACAGGGTTTCACTAGTTTATGTTAGGTGTGTGCGTTATTATAATATAAAAAAAAATCCACGGTCGGTTTTTTTTATAATTTAATTCTAGATTCATTTGTACACAATATTTACCAATTTATAGAATAATTACTTTAAATAGATTTCTAATAATGAAATAGCAACACTTGCGGCAGTGATGGCGTTAGCATTCGAGTATTCGAATAGAGGAGCGGTATAAGCGACGACTCGTCATACAAGAGAGAATATATATCTAATTTTGGTTTATGTGAGTATAATTAGCGTAATATGGGCCATTCGACTCTGCATATGATTGAAGAATGAATAATAATTTTATTTCTCGTCTCTACCATAGCATTACAATATCTTCTCTACAGTAGTGCAACGCCTTTGATGTTCGGCGATAAAGTCGCCCCTGTAGGCGCCTACACTGTCATATGCAAGGGTTAACAAAATGGAAAAATAAACTATACAGTGTGTGTTTTTAACTGTAAAAGCGTGGGGAATCTCGAAACCATAGGTGATACAGGGAACCTGTCTTAGGAACCATTAAGTCTTTTTTGTGAAAACGTTATTGGCATAGTAAATGTTTTAGTCAAATGTGAGTTGTCCATAAAATTGATTAATTTTTTTAGTGCTAATCGACTCAGTGTCATGTAAGGATCACTTCGTTGTATTGGAAGAAAAAACCGGGACAACAGAAGTTGGTCAAATTGAGTATAATGTTATTAATTTTGTATGGAAAAAAAATCTTTTTGATAAATTTAACCAGCTTTTGCGGCTATAACTAACTAACTAGCAACTGCGTTGGCTATAAATGTAGTTATCTCCAATTTACACAGAGTACAGCAACAGTTACTGGACTTAATAACAGAAGTAACTAATGGTTATATACCTATTTATTCCGAGAGAGTTTTTTTTATATAATGTTAAGTGGCGGGACAAACAAGTCGTGATCCTGGTTTTTTTAAATAATACCAAGTGACAAGATGAACAAGTCGTGCGCCTGGTGGTAATCGACACGATTGTCCATAATAGTTGTAGTGCCACTCAGAGCTTTAAATCGCAAAGATTTGAGGAACATTGCCACTGCGCCCGTCGCATGTGCCATGTGTGAAATTACCACCAGCACAATAGATACCAGCACCATAAACAATAGAAACATATCAAATTGCCGTATCGCGTTACCGTAGTGCCGGCACGAGTGCATGGATCCAGTTGCACAGCCGTGGCGCGTGGCTATACTCATGTTGCGAAGAATGCAGCGCGCGCATTTTTTGCCCAGCTGGAACACTGACCTAGATATTGCATTACACAGGTGTCATAACATTATCAGAAGGATGCATATTGAAAGAAAACATCGTAATTAGCCATTCACAAAATAACTTTCAAAGTGAAATGAAAAGAAATAGATATCAAGCAATGCAGCTACCGCAAGAATCTGAAGTTAACCAAATCATTGATGGATTGGACACTTTTTCTTGACAATCATGAGGAACTATTGAAGAACTTGAAAAGGAAAATTGACTTCGTCAAGGTCCAGCAGTAAGCAGTAAATACCCAAATCGACGGTCACGATACACGACATTATATTACTTATATTATTTTGGCAACAATTATCGTGACACTGTTATGTGTTTGGGGCGTAAGAACACCTCCCATACCTTTTCCACATAAGTTTTTGATTATAGTGACCCTCCCTATCAACCTCTTTGTTATGTGGGAAAATTTATAAGTTCCGGTTCTGACCCCAGATCAGCCAGTGTACAGAGTTGTCACAGGCCTCTGTCACTTGACTTCATCCAGTTCTCGAGAGGCTAGTGCCTCGGGTGAGCCACTCGGGGTGCACGTACAGTACCCTATTTTCCAGATAGGTACCGGAGCTGTAGGCACGTTCACTTCCCGTTGCTCATTGCACAACTAGCGGTTGCCACCGTCAAGTCATCGACTCTAAGTCCACTACCAAATCTCCTCATTGATTGGTGGCGGAACTGTAAGACACGCTCACTTCCCAACGCGGAAAAACCGCGTCTCTCCAGTTCCCAATAACCTAAGCGGCTGGAGGGACCGGAGAATATCTAGCTTATCCTCTGGGCGTAAGAATAATAAAGAAACGCCGTCTTGCGTGTGAGGTGGAGATGCCAAGATCAGCTCTTTGAACTGGACCTGAGCCAGGTCCTCGATGGCTAAACCGTTGTCTGTCATTACCACGTGACAGGATAGATATTGAAGTGGACATCAATAGATCATCGGATTCGGCACCAGCTGTAATTTTCCATAAACGTGTACAAGGCGACGTCAATCTTACTTTCTTACGTCCTCAAATTTTACTTTATTTTTATCTTATTTTTTGACATGTTTTAGATATTTACCTTTTTGTATCTTAAGTCGGGAGCATGTACGAGCAATATATTAGATAGATATGTCATAGTGTAATCATTGTTGCGCTTACATTTTACGTACAATTGTATGTATGTATTTTTAGTACAATAAAGACTTTCGGACAGTGCGGTGCCTTACATATTTTACAACAACCTACCTCAACTGAACAGTGTACCATGGGAAACATACACATCCCATCAAACATACATTACTACGAACATTCTTCATTTACATACTTGGGTATGAGCCCCAATACAAAGTAAGTAACAAAAGCATTTGTGTTATGGAAATCGGAAACAATCACGGTATCACAAACACCCACACTGTTAGTTTTCTACATTGACCCGGCTGGGGATCGCGCGACCTCAGAGATGGCGGCACCATGAAAACCCGTATGCAAACTATTCGATCACGAAGATCGTCATTCTTTTTGAGAGTCTTTAATTGCAGTATTACTTACTTTTAAAAATAAAATAATGTGTCCTTGAAACTAAATACCCTATCTGTAATATTTGTAGTACTTGCCCTTTGTGTTGCATAGACGTATACAGCACGTTGCGCATACAGGATTTATATGGGTAGTTTATTGACCAGTGATCGGAATAAAGGTAGTTAATTCAGCAAAACTAAAGAATAATATGGACATTTCCTTCTACAAATCCCGGGAATTCTCTGAACTGATTACATTTCAACATGCGTATTATTTATTCAAATTTGAGTACTTAGGCGACAATTTATTACTCCTATTAAGTATGTAATACAAATTATTGTCACAAAAATAATATTGTACTTTTTTATTTTTATATTTATAGGTATACATGTACAATTGTTGTAAATTGATCTTAAAAAATATCACAGTGACAGTAGGTACATGAACCTCGTTAGGGCATTAAATTTAGTTGAATTAAGAGCCAATTATTATTACAGAAGTTGTTTTTGTATAGGTGCTTACGTTAATTTATATACGTAAATACTTCAGTCATTTAACAAATAAATATGAGATAACCAATATTTTGGAATGTTTAGAAAATAAACCGTAAAAAAAAAGAAATTTTATGCGCATTGATAACGACATGGGTATGTCCATACTAAGAAAACGTTCATAGTTTCACTCGATTTCGATCACCGCTATTCAACGTCAAGACCGTGGCTATGTTTGCTGACTTTTAAACCGCAAATGTGTTCCTATTGCCCCCAGCTGGAAGAAGAAGTAGAGAAAGTCCAAACAGCCCACGAGGAGCTAGTTGGTTCCTGCGAGCGAAGAGAGAGGCTAGAGAGAGCGGCGCGTGTGAGGCTGCAGGCCGACTGCCGGAGGCTGCACGAGCTCAACCGCGCCTTGAAACAACAGGTAATTCTAAAAATTACATTTAGGCTCAATTTGCATCGCTTGAATGGAATCGAATATAATAATAACGGACTGTGCTCCACCTAATTGAAAACAAGAAGCAAAATAAAATTGTTAATTATTTTTTACTTTTTCGATTATACATTCTCGTTCATTCTTTACTTCCTATTTCCTCACATAGTTTGAGAAAAGCACTATATATTCCTCAGCGGCAACGGGGATTGTCTGACTCGTATAATACACACACAGCACAGCACAGGCCTTGTAATTGTATTCGTCCGGCAATTCTTTATTTCTCGTCCTCTGCAATAATATACTGAAAGTCATGCTCAACGGATCACAGACTCCACATTATAACTGTGTATTGTTAACTCATTATAACGCAGGTAGAGCTGTTGTCGGCCGGCGTTCGCGCAGAGGGCGACAGCAGCGCCGACGTGCTACGCAAGGAACTGCAGGGCAGGGAGATGCTCATCGCGCAGCTCATCACCCAGAGTCAGTCCCGTTTAACTACTTTTACATTATAGAACGTTTCCTATAAAGTAATTTTATTTTTATTTATTTTACTTTGTTATGATTAGTAATAGAAAGATCGAACACAGAAAAATTTCTGCGACCAGGTGGGATTTGAACTTAGACCGTAGCATTGTTCTTACCAACTGATCCACAGGTCAAGTTATCGAGTTGTCGCAATTCTCTTATGTGTTTTTTGTTATGGATGTCTTTGTACTGGCTTTCATGTTCAAGTCACTTTCATTTTTCTACTGAATTATACTACCTACTAGGGCTGGCAGGATGCTCCCACCTATGCTGATTGTGGACTCGGCCAAGCTGGGATGCGTCTTGGCCATCCGATAAACCTCCGATTGAAATTCCATTGTTGGTTTTTGACCTCACTATCGTTATTCTTCATGATTTATTTTCAATGCCACTTAAATAAATTAAAATTTTATTATAAACACTTTAGTTGTCGACAGTAGTAAGTTCAAATAAAGTTGAAAGTACTGAGTATTACAAAATTGAAACCATGACTCTAGATTCAACACAAATTTGATTCAAAGTCTAATTTATAGCATGTAAGTTGTTTAAAAAGAGCAATCCCTAGAGTTTTTTGGTCGTTATTCCCAGGGAAGTCAGCGTAGTACGCTACGTGCAGTGACTTAAATGTGATGTTTTGAAGTGTAAATTTGTTTTACCTATGGAATAATTGATTCTTTGACTTTGAGACGGAATAGGTATTATTTTATTAGCGGCGCTTCGGTTTCGGGTGTATATTGAAAACAGCATTTTCAGTAAGTTTTTCAGATTTTAGTGTCGCAACGTGAACATGTTTGAAAATCATTGTTATAGATAAAGAACTAGCGTGCGCGAAAGAACGACAAGAGATTGAGATGGCTGCGCAACGAGCTACGCTCCAAGAGCAACGTACTCATATTGACATCCTTGACACTGCGCTTACTAATGCTCAGACCAACGTCGTGAGGCTTGAAGAGGAGGTGAGAAAACACAGGCTATCTTTTTCATTCCCAATCAATTTGTTAGTTTTCTTGTATGTAAGGCTAGAATGGCTGATTGTTTATTATTAAACTTCTCTGTGAAAAGCGTAGTGGAATATTTTTGCGGTTTCTGATAATTGTAGTGCTATTATCTCAGTTGGTCACATAGAGATTTTTAATCTTTACCACAAACAGGATTTTAAATACTTTGTAAAAATAGCCTTTTCTCATGTTGACGTACCATTTTTTCTTTCAAAATTCATGGACAGATTTCTAAGACCGTTTTCCTTAAGCTGTAACATTTAAGCTCATAATCCGTTTTAATCCATTTTGTAAAAAAGGTAATCAAACAGATCATTGACCCGAGTATGTATAGTTTGTTTATATAGTTGTTTTAGTGATCAAGTCAATTAATTGGATGATTTCATTTCTTTAATTGAATCAGTTGAAACAACAGATTTTTTTGCGATTTCACTGGCTGATTACTAACAAAAAATATGTATAAATTGAGTATTATCGAAGTTAGCGTCTGTCGGGTCACCAATTTAAATACAAAAAAATATGCATAATTAATGAATTAGAATAATTAGAACTATACCTTGATGACCCGTTTCAAATTTCCACCATGTACATATATAGTTCTAATAAATAATTCATTTTATTAATGAATATTGTTTTTTAATAATGGTTTTTACTGCCCTGGGTACTTTGTCCTTTCGAGCCGGTCAATATTTTACGTCTGTTAGTGTTGCCTTCGACGGAATGGTAGACAACATTCGTTACTACTGTTTTGCCGGAGGGTATTTAATGCCCTTGTTGCCCCTGCGCAGTGCCGCCACGCGAGCGGCTACGTGGAGCGCGTGATGGGGCTGCAGCGCGCGCTGGCCTCGCTGCAGCAGGCCTCCGACCGCAGGGAGCACACCGAGAGGAAGCTCAGGGCGCAGCTGGAGAAGGAGCTGCAGACGCTCAGGTACCACAATCACCGCATCAGTCTGGTGCACTACTAGCTTTTCAAATATTATTTGTTTCGCGAATGGAAAGTAAGCCTAAAGCTTCAGCAGCCCGATTCAGAACTCTTCGGTAGTTTTCGACTCCTCCTACGTATCGTATGTCGAAATTGCCAAGTTTACATCGGAAGTTCTCCGTTTTATTCGGCAAAACTCGTTACTGATATAGAGTGATCATCTAATAGATCATCTAATCGATATCTAGGGTTTTATAATCATCCATGTGAGTAAGGAGCTTTGCCGAATAAAACTGAGAAATGCTAAAGTCACGTGTTATACTTACATATTTCAGTGAATTCAGAACTTTAAAAGGCTCCCCTGTAAACTTGGCAATTTCGACATACGATACTTTACGTAGGAAGGTTCGTTTTAACTGAATCGTTCCATTGAATATCGTTCTCGAATCGAAAGACGCTTTCCGAGCTATACAAAACGTTCGCGTTAAACGTTTGATTTGGATTCGGATACGATATCCTTATCCAACAGCTTTTGTCGGTGAAATATATTATAAGAAAAATAAAAATTATTTTATACATTCTAAAGATTTTAAAGGCCTAAAATATAGGAATGCGTTAGTGTTACATAAAATAAATTAATAAAATTGAACAAAATCCAAACGTTATTTAAAAGAATAAGAGACTTTCATATTACATCGTCTGACGTCAGCGTCTCCTAATAATACTTATCACACCGCCATGGTGATAGTGAGGCACTCAATAATATTTATTTCAAGTGCAGATTGTACGTATCGGATGCTTAGGGCCACTCGATAAGTTACCGAGAAAACCATCGCAAGTTCGGTAACTTTCATTCGATAACTGTGTTCGAATAACATTTGTAGCCTTTGCCTGTCGAGAAGTTCGAGTAATCGTACGGGTGTGACGAATACTATACAGTTTGACGTACGATTCGGTTATTGTGAATAAAAATGATAGAAACCGTACGATATCAATTCGAATCGGTCGACAACAGAGTTATCGTAAAGTTCTGAATCGACCTGCTCATTCGGAAATAAGTAAACAGTGTATATATAGACTTGTATACTTATTTTTGGCCGATCACAAGTGAAGCGAGTTATTAATTTCAATTACATACGGTGATTTACGCTTTAGGGTGCGTTCCCACTAAGTCATGACGACAGATTGTCATGCAGTTTACAGTGTCGTGGCTTGTATATTTAAATGAAGTTGTTCACATATACAGCACGACACGATTAACTGTCGTTCACGATTTTTTATCGTTAACAACGACAAACTGTCGTCGCAGTGGGAACAGCTAGAACGACAGTCGTCTGACGATAAAAACGTGACGACAGATTGTCGCAGCTCCTATTGTCGTCACGATCTAGTGGGAACAGCTAGTCACGACAGTCGTTCAACGATAAAAAATCGTCCACGACAGATAGTCGTGATATGGGAACAGGCTAGACACAACAGTCGTCCAACGATAATAAAACGCGACGACGTAGTGGGAACGCGCCCTTAAGAATGTCATAAGTATATTCGTTTTATGAGGTATCCTTTTAAGTTATTGTTTATGTTTTTCAGTAGTACCGTGCTACAGTGAATTTACAATTTTGATTTGCTATGTGCGACTGAAATACGCGTTTTTCATTATTGAAAGCTTGTCTGTTCTGTGCACCGAGAACACGTTCACGTTTCAGATCTGTATGCGCTACCTACTACTGGTGCTCTCTAGTGAGGTGAAGTCAATGCTATGTCAATATAGCAATCAAAATGTTTGCAATGAAGTTTGACTTCCTTGAACAGGAAACGCGAATGCAACTGCGGCGGGGCCAACTCCAGCAGCGGCACAGCGGACGGCGAGGCCGAGCTGAGGAGGCAGCTGCGCGAGAGGGACGAGCGACTGCTGGCTCTGGAGGGGGAGTGTGCCAAGTGGGAACAGCGGTACCTGGAGGAAGCCGCCTTGAGGCAGGCCGCCGTCTCCGCTGCCTCCATACCCAAGTGAGTTTATTTTTGAGTTTATGAGACCCAAGTGACGGGAAGAACAAGTCGCCCATCTGGTGGTAAGTGACACGCCTGTCCAATCAGTGCTTTAAATCACAAAGATCTGAAGGACACTGCCACACACAGCTTGGCGGCAGAAATAGGTCAGGTCGTAATTCCCTGGAGGAACTCTTTCACAAGGAGCTCTACTGCTACTAAATTTTAGAGTTTTACTTGATACGACGATGAAGCTAGACATAAAAAAAATATCTAAGATAACGCATTACCATCTCCTAAAATTCTCAGTTTATTGATTTTGGTCTGAAATGCAATAACAACTGGAGCTACAAGATATTCTTAAAAAACTTCAAGTGGGCACATGGTAACCGTCTGAAATTAATGTTAATACATACGTAATATAATTAATATGTGTTCCTACTATGTTTCTACTAACAATCTTTTACACATGACTTCTTAAGCAACAGCAACATGCTATTGGAAGCTATTATTTCTGCTGTCCCTCAACGCCGGTGTGTGATGAAAGTGAAAGAAATTAATGAAATTCTAATTAATTATTATTGTTAACCGCCCAAGTCTATGCTAAATAAAACAATAGCGACAAGATAATTAGATGTCTCATTGATAATGGATATATTCGCTGTACCACTATACTGAGAGATTTTTTTCATTGCCTTTGTGCGACCGAAATACGCGTTTTCCCACCAGCCTGATGTATCGTCAGATTTGCGGGATCGCGCTGGATGCGAATGGCACAGGGTCGAAAATATTGGCGCAATGTTGGTTGATCATGATGACGATTGATAATGGATTAAAAATAGTTTAATATCTGAACTACTGTACCGTTATAAATTTTTATATAAAGAATTTTGGTTCAATTTCAAGACATGGTTAAATTTATTTGAATATCGGATCCCGCGTACATTTTAACACTGTATGTAGACAGACAGCAAAAGTTGCCATCTTGTATCTTACACTCTGAAGTGTTAAAGAAAATGTATGAAAAGTGTTATTGAGCACTAACATATTTTTATATTTTTGTAGGGACGCAAAAATAGCAGCCCTGGAAAAGACCTCCGCGGAGTCAGAGCGGTTAATGGCCGAAGCTCGGAATGAAAAAATACGGCACATGGACGAACTTCACTCCGCACAGAAGAAGGTCGCTGACCTCGAGAGCAGGTAAGGGTCGTACACACCATTTTTACAGGCACCTACAACGGACAATATATCAATGGATACTTTCGCCACGTCTAAGGTTCAATCATAATGTAAATTACACATGCGACATTCTTTCTATCACAACAACCTTTAAATAGAGTATCTTTCTTCATGTACACTTCTTCTAACTCCATTCTACTTCATAGGACTACAATAATTGTCCTAACAGGTCCTTGACCTCATATCGCTCCTCCGGATCTGAACTGGTGGGATCCTCTGATCCCTATGATGGGCCTCCACACACACCCCTACAGCCCCTCCTCTGCCACCGCTTCATGCCCCCTTGTACCTTCAGTACAAGTGGCGATCTCATTCTAATTCTGTTACTGATTCGTCATACTCTATCTTCTGGCTGTCTAGTCAACAAATACTGTATCTACGTTAGTAATAAACATTGTGCAAACTTACCACCTGTAGTGCCGACCAACCAGTGCACTCCCAGCAGATGCCTGATATCTCACCTTCATTTAAGATGCCTGTACTGCCGTGTTAGTTCCCTATTCTTAGGCATCATAACAGACTAAATTTATTAATGCTTGATATTACAAAACTTATACTAAATCGCGACATAATTCGCGACAGATACATCCAGGTGGTTTGTGTACATAATAATAATCCGTATCATTAACCCCCGACCCGAAAAGAGGGGAGTTATAACTTTAAAGTTTTTGTTCGTGTATTTGTCGGTATTACTCTGAGCAGCGCTGGTCGAGGAGGATTTATTACCTTTAAAATTTGCTTAATATTAAAAAAATATTTACTGGATCAATATTTTATTGTTACATTTACAGAGTGAAAGAACTAGAGTCGAAAGTGGCGGAGCGCGATGCGATGATCAAGGTACTACAGAAGCACACTAGCGCCGCTTACGACAGCGGAGCTTCGTTGAGGAACAACTCGAGTCGGGAAGAACTTGGTAAAAAAACTTGGCAACGTATTCATTAGGCTGCTAATAGATTAACTTCTTTCTCGTCGTAATAATTCTTTTCATGCAGCCGAGAGCACGACTGCAGGAAGTTGATAACGACTGCACGCATTAACTGCATGCAGTCGATGTTAATGGGTGAAGTCGTTATTAATTTTATGCAGTCGAAGTCCCGGCTGAATAAAGTGAGTAAACGATGCATTAACTGCAAACATGAAATCAATCTGTTAGCAGCCTTATTAAATAGAATGCGTTCTCTGAGTGAACATTGTTAATCACGGTAAATCAAGATGGCTGACTGGGTCATTCAATGCGATCGGAACGAGGAATTTTCTGTATATGAAGACTTTAACGCAGGCAACTTTGTTGCAGTGGGGCTGTCGTCGGGCGCGTCCTTCTCCAGCGCAGAGGGCGTAGGCGGCGTAGGCGCCGGCAGCGTCACTAGATACCGCCATCTCGCCCGGCGGAACTACTCGCCGCACAACGACAACTCCAGCGGTCAGTATAAAGGACTCATTGCGTCTGATGCGTCTGCGCATTCGAGCGAATTCTCGATACTTTATTTTGTGATATCAGGTGATGTAACGAATAAGTTGTGCACCTGGACAGTTGCAGTGCTACTCCCAAACATCTGAAAGACACTGTCACTGTGTCCATCACACTGAGAAATAAAGTTATTAAGTCCTATGTACCTGTAGTTTCACTAGCTTCCTTACACTTTAAAAGCAGAACACAGTAACACTCACATTACTGCTTGGTAGAATTTAGTGTTGTGGTTGTAGTTGCCTGGATGTACTCTTTAATAAGGAAGTAGTAACTCAATCGGAAAAACTTTTTAGCGTGTAATGTTAATAACTACATTATTTGGTTTATTTATTTCGACGTGTTAATAAATAAATAAAAAGTACATGAACAGGATAATAATGGTGGCAGATAAAAAGGTTTGTAACTCAGCAAAATGGCGGAGTGTTTTATCTTTGAGATTATGCTATAGTCCGTCATGTTCATAAAGACTTAACGAACACGCACATAATTCCAGTCTTAAGATCATCATTCATTATCATTCGCAACAAATTATTAAATAGTAAATATAAGGGGTTGAAGTATGAATTGCCGTTCAAAACTTCTGGCCACTTTAAAATATGAAATTTTTTTTAATGTAACATTCAAATTAGAAATTTTTTGTGGCTTTTTATACTTTTAAATAACTAACGACCTTGGCGGCCTAAATATTCGCAATGTGGGCGAAGGATCAGAAGGTCTCGTTTCCTGATAGTACAGTCGGTGCCCTCACTTATGTATCCACTATTTGTACTAAGTGCTGTACAAATAGTGGTTACCTAAGTGAGGCCACCGATTACATATATGGAAATGAATTTTTAAATTCTGGTGTGGGTGTTGTGGGTAGTGTGCCGTCGACTGGTTCATAATACAGAGAATTGCCTAGTTTGAGACCAGGTAATTGGTGTGAATGTCCGTCCGTGTAATATTATTATAATAAAACAACCCTTCCAAAAGAGATGGCAACTCGGTTGAATGACGCTTGACTTTCCGGTGCAGGTTGCGGCTTCGACAGCACTTCGCTGCGGCTGGACGAGCAGCTGGCGGCGCTGGAGTCGCGGCTGGAGCGGCCGCCCGTGCCGGCCGTGAGTTACCTGCCGGCGCACGCGCCGCCGTCCGAGCCGCGCGACCGCTCGCATGCGCTCTACTACTGACACTGCCACCCCTCCGCTCGACTCTTACACGACCTCCTCTATCGTATGTATGGACAAGGGACACGTTCAATGGCTCCATTCTCCTGGATGGAATTACGCGAGCAGAAGGTAAAAGATTAACTCCGTGCGTCACAAAAATACTGTGTGACTATCCTGGTAACGATCTTTTCAATTGTGACGACGTTCATTCGAACTGATTTTTGTTTTCCTTATTTATTTCCTGCTTTAAAACTTATCACCAGACTCTTAAGTATCCGGTATATAATCATGGGACAAATTCACTAAATGTACAGGAAAGAGACTATTTGTTTTCTTGATTGATGTTGTTACTGGATAAACAGCACGGAGCCATTACAAAAAATGTAATTATAAAACAATTTCTCGTAGCCACCGTCATATAAAACATTCCACACACTATACCGTAACGTGAGCATTCCGTATGTACAAACACAGCTTATGTTTTCGTGTGATTTAGTTTGCAGTGACCCTTAACCGTCGATGTACAAGGAACCTAACGCTTCCTAACTGTCTAGGTGTTGCCTTAAGATTGTGCTGCTTTGTAAACAAATTATATAGATCATAAAATTGCATACTTACGGGTTATTGAACCACATAGGTAACTGTGATGCATTGTCATGATTCATCTCCCAAAACAGTATAGGTCATGAATCATTCCCAAGATAAATTAATAGCAAAAGTTATCGACTTCATACAAATTCAAATTTGCACTTTTATGGTCTATTTATTTTGAGAATAAAAATATATTTATAATATACAACTAGGAATTAACAAGATGTTAATGTAAACTATTTTAAGCACTGTTGACTTTAATGTGGGTGGACAAGAATCTCGTGCCAAATATTTCGAAAAATATATCAGTGAAGAATTTTTTTCATTGCTTCAGGGGGTCGACATTCCTACTATATAAAAAATGTCACAGTGGATATGTCGATAAAAAAATGTCGAATGCGAACACTAGCATTTTGAGAATCTCATGATAGTCTTAAGTCGAGTTAGCAATTACGAGTAGTCCATGGCAGTAGAGACCAGTATGTCGCAAAGTAAATAAAGTGAGACAGATTAGATTTTAAGATATTGGCAGTTATTCGCTAAATGATTATCACTAGTATAGGTTTCTTACCAAGATAATGAAGTTAAAAAAAACGATCAAATCGCTTAATAACACAAACGCAACAGGTTACGATGAGATACCTACCAACATCATTAAAGCCTGCGCTGATAACTTAGCTCTTCTTGACTTTTTTTATATAATATCAAGTGACGGAACGTAGAAGTCGTGCGCCTGTAGGTAAGCTACACGCCTGTCCATAAAAGTTGCAGTGCCACTCGGAGTTTTAAATCGCGGAGATTTGACGGACACTGCCACTGCGCCCGTCACCCTGAGAGATCAGTTGACAAGTCCCATGTGCCTGTAATTTCACCAGCACCTTTACCTTTCAAAACCGGAACGCAGTAATGTTCACATTACTGCTTGGCGGCAGAAATAGGTAAGGTGGCAGTACTTCCCAGAACGAACTCTTTAACAAGGAGCTCTACTGCTATTAGCTCGACTCTCTTATTTTACATTTTGAACATGCAATATTTCCACCGACTTTCAAAAAATCAATAGTAAAACGACTTTTCCAAAAATATGACAAACAAAAAGAAAAGACGATTTCTTGTTATAGGGAATGAAACTATTTTTCCGTATTTAAATCGCGTATATTTGTTTTTTCAAACAAACCGACGTTTCGGGCCCTTTACAGGTCCCATGGTCACGGTTGACTGAGGTGGTACAGTCTTCAACCAGTTATGACTAATATTAATGCAAACCACCATATGCAAACAACATAGTTTATTCTAATTTCTATTAATAATTAATAATAACTTGGTACTTGGTACTTGGTGCAACGGGCTGGTATCCGCAACTCGACGACAAAGCGCCTATTTTGCGTGTGGTGGGTGCAGGGTCCTACTCGTGCCACCCAATTAATTAATAATAAATTAACTTAATAAAAATTCATTCAATAAAATAATTTGTAAAACTTAATGTAACGTAAATTGGAATGTTTTCTTTGTAAAATTAAAAATAAGGTATTTAATTAATAACTATTGTAACTACAGTGAAAAAATAGGGTGGTTTGCATCAATATTAGACATAACTGGTTGAAGACTGGACCACCTCAGTCAACCGTGACTATGGGACCTGTAAAGGGCCCGAAACGTCGGTTTGTTTGAAAAAACAAATATACAATACAATACAAAAATTCTTTATTGTACACCAAAAAAGGAAACAAATACAATACAATTAAATTAAAAATAAGCGGTGGTACAATGGGCGGTCTTATCGCTTTAAGCGATTTCTGCCAGACAACCTTTGGATGGAAGTAATTATATAATTCACAGGAAAAAGACGGTGGTGTATGAAGAATTACTTAATCAACAGATAAAAATTGATAAATAAATACAAATATACATATATTTATAATACAATATACATACAAATATATAATATATACAAATATACATAAATATACGCGATTTAAATCCGGAAAAATAGTTTCATGTGTAATAATCGCGAAAACCTAAGAACTCGATACGATTTCTTGTTATTCTCCCTGTATTTTTATTGGCTCCATGGCCACGGGATGACTATGATTGATGATGTCAGTTTTGGTAGTAACCAGACACGTCCTGGTGCAAGCAAAGAAATGATGAAATTGTATGATCACGTCGGAGTCAACAGTGTAAGTAGTCGAGATCACCGGTGTATTACCGATGTGTGATTTCATCATTTCTTAGCTGGCAACAAGATGTGCCTGAATGGCTGAAGAGGATTTGACATTGACATTCGACGTCTCGTCAGTACTGCATCAGTCTTGTCAATTGTCCTGCGACCATGGAGCGTGTAACCGTACCAAAATATCGGGAAAATAATAACTCATATCATGATAAGAAAACTATAATGAGTGATATTATTGGGACAGAAAAAATAGGTTGACATAAATCCAACTTTTGTCGAAGACAAAATTGTTTGATACTAAAACTGACGTGACGCATGTTGATTTAGCGATTACGTTTTGAGTACAGTCCATAAAAACGATCTATCGATTATTAAATCAAAAAGATGTTATTAGATAATCTTCAATTTAATATCTCTATTAATGTAAATAATAAATTATCTTTATAGATGTTGTATCTTCGACATTATTTCGAAATCGACAAATTGTCGACGCGTACGAAATAAGCACCCCAAATAAAATATTATTATAATTATTTCATGAGATTCCAGTCAACCCGTAACGTGTTGTGCCTTGAGCAAATGTCCTTAAACAGCAATTAGTGAAGTAATGGTGCCAATTAGGTGTAAGAATCACTATTAAGACATTTGCTTGTCTATCTGTCGCTCCACTAGTGCCAACTAGTCTTATTGGTGTAGGCATGGCATCGAGCATATAACTAGAAATACTCGATGAGGCATAGTCACAAACGTATGCCAAAGGTAGCGTTAATTTTTAGACTTGATGGAAAGGGAGGAAACCTAACGAACTTTGATTCGATATTTTCATTTTACAAGTCTTTATACACGTTCCAATTGTTCCAGATTTTATTTATCGTATGAAACTTCTTAACATGTTGGATTGTACTGGACTTCGGAACATGTGTGCTCTGAGGCTAATAATATCAGAATTTTACTGGTTGGTAGTTGAATATTGATAACGCGGCGCGTATGGTAGAGATAATAAAGCATTGATTTTGAGAATTAAATTCCCTAGATGATTATCACTGGTTTTTAACTACGGTATGGCTTCTTCATGTTTTTCCGATATTTAAAAACATTAACATGCGCCATGGTCACGAAATGATGCTAATCGCATCATTACTTTTACAATTTACTAAAATTAAAAAAAAAAACATACTGTGTAAAGAAACCATTAAGAATAATAGGGTATTTGATTTTGACATTTTGATGACAATCAACTTACGTGGGCAAACCACTCACATGGTGGACCGATGGCAAGATCGTTGTGGCGGTCTTTGGAGGAGTCGTATGTCCAGCAGTGGACGTTTTTCGGGTGAAGTGACGATGTTGAATCAATTTACGTCATGTAGAAAATTAATCAGAATTCAGTTTTTCTATATCTTTATTAACAATGGAGATATTAATGATAGTATTCAGTTGCGGGGACCCTGTGTGTCTTTACACAGTTCTTTCTGTGGCATCACTAAGTGTGCGTCACAAGTAAGCATTGCCGTCTCTAACTGAATGATGAATTTAATATTATTGAAAAGCTTTATTATATGAAATGCTATATAAAAATCAGCAAATTGCCGCCGATATATTAGTTTCCGCGCATGCATCTTTATCCAACGTATTCAGAAATTTCAAAGCAGCCATAATGTGGCTGCTTCGATCGTTCAACCTAATTGTTCTGCCAAAATTGTTATCTATGACCCTACACATTCAACAATTTCGTCCTATAATTAGGACGACATCAAAAGGTCGAGTGGCTAAGTACAGCGGCTATAGGTTACGTAGACAAGTTTATTACGCCCCATGAGTGTTTTAAACAAAAAGATTTTGTAAAATATTTGAAAGTAGAATAAGGCTCAACTTATTTTCGTATTTATTTTTACATTTAGGGTTGGCATCACTTATCAGCAACTTTAGCACTGCGTTCTTAATAAACGTGTGTTTTATGTGGGGTGTCATCATGCATATGTTTAGTATGGACGTAATGCTGAAGCGTGCTGGTAAATGGGGTCTAACCCTTAGATATATCTATAAGAGTATTTTAAATAGCAATGAAAGCTGGGCGAAGAAAAATTGCGTAATTCTCGAATTCTCCTCTAATTTTCCTCTAATTTTATTATTTGATACGGTCTTTGTCGTTTACCTGTTTCGCTTTTAATCTTTTTAAAACTGAAATTACGGTTCGACAATAATATAGACATTTATTTTGTGAATGTTTTTGGTAAGGTGTGTATTGAATTTATTGAATGACTACCCATTGCTCGACCGGTGATGTACAACAGACTATTTCTAAAATTTTAATAGTATAATTAGCCAGCTGTAATTTAAACCGCATGTTTAAAACAGCCTATTCTTCATCAATTTTTCAATAGCGTTTTTCCATGGTGTGGTATTAATGGTTAATTTTGTGCTACCATTTTCAAAGACCTATATTTTGTGTATAGTGAAAAGGGGTACAGGTCAAAAAAGCCAACTTACTTGAAAAACGCTTATATCATATTAAGCTTTACCTGTTTTTCGCGTCACCTTGTAAAGTTTTTTGACTTCTACCCCTTTTCACTAGAGCCACAGAATATACTTTGGTCATTCCAGGCAAAGGACCTCAAAAACTGAACAATCATGAAATCAAAGATTTGATCTTCAAATGATTATTATGAAAATAAATTCACGAAAGTACTAAATCGAGGCTTTGAATATGTTTAAACAAAAACTTTTTTTTGTAATCAACAGGGTATTTGACTCGTTTGTTTATTGTTTCAATCAACTCACGTGAACATGCTAAAAATGAATTTGATATTTGTTTCTCGATATCCGCACCAGAGGTATTAATAATTCGATTCTATGATGGGGATCCTGCGTTTCTTATTAGAAACGTAGTTTTTTCAACGGCTTTTTAGTCGTAGCGCCATCTATGAGCCACCTACAAAAAAAGTGAATAGCGACACCTCTCGCCAGGGCCGGTAGCTGTAAAGGCATCTAACTGGGTGATAAATCTTTCATAGATTTCTCATAGATGGCGCTACGACTAAAAGTCGTTGAAAAACCAAATACAAAGACACGACAACAAGCACAGAAAAATTCATGAGGTCCGCTGGTTCGTCCCGTGGTTTAGTTGGTATAGCGTCTGGCACGGATTGAAGGAATATTTTTCTGAGTGTTCGATCTTTGTATTAATAATTATAACAAATTCGTGGAGTAATTTCACGAAAAAATGATTGAATATCAATTCAATAAAAATTAAAAAAAGTCTACTTTGTAATACTAATGAAAAATATTTAATTTTTAATACTTGTCAAATATCCTATTGTATGTACAGAGCTATGTATTTTCCTAAGTGTATGGAACTCGTGTATTGTCCTATTTTTAGACGCATGTTTTAGAATAAACACTGTGTTTTGTTTGTTGTGGTTTCAATCGCTTCTCCTAACAGTTTTTTTAACTTTAAGGTACTAGTATTTTTGAAGTTTAGATTGTGCATAATGTCTCGAGGGAATTCTCATTTACGTTTTGTGAAATGGTTAAGCTTTGAATTGTATATTTTGTCTGTCTATAAATACACTTTTGACATATTAATTCATAAAAACAAGATAATATGTCAAACTAAATAAATATCGCAAATTCAAAGATATTTTTATTGGTGTTATGACTTCGTAAATTGTTTGAATTTGTTTTAGTAAATATTTTTGGCAAATATACTTTAAATTTGAAGTAATTGGGCTGAACACTTTTAGTCAGCACGTTTCGCCATCGAGCGATCATTGACAGTGGTCAATGTAAAATACACGTTTAGGGTTCAACATGGTATTACATAAAAAAATATGTGACAAAATAATCTCAACCGTCAAACATTACAAATTTTAATAATAGAGGGCGTCACACGTTATGGATATGGTATGGAACTCGGACGGAAAGTATTGTAAATATTTTAGATAGGATATTATGCTGCCTGTTGAAACTTACTAGGTAGTAATGGTAGTAAGTAACCTTTACTCCTCGACCTCCTCCCCGACGACCCCTACACGAACTCCTGCTTTTTGCACAGGGTTATTACCGTTTATAGCGATCTAATTAAATAATTTAATTTATGTATGAAAGTAAAATTTGATGCATTATTTAAAATTCGTGGAACAAAAATTCTTGCTTATGATGTTAATAATATGTCCTGGGAAGTTGAGGCAATCCTCAACAAGTAATTTTACTAATATTGTGACATTATATAAGGACTTTTTTATTTTCTTTTAAATTGCAAGTTGCTAAAGACTTCTTAATTATTGATTGAGTTTATACGCGATGTAACAAGTGCTGATAAACCTATGTATTTACACGGTCAAAGTAAAGTTCTGCGTCTTGATTTTAGTTCAAATTGGAATCGATCCGATTGGGTGGTCTCGAAATCAGATGGGTTTCTGAGCGAGAAGATGAATCTGCTTGCTACTATATCTTTCTAATTTGTGTAAATATTATATTGTTCCGATTAGAAATGTCTAAAGTTTCCGATCGGCTAGTTGTGAATCGCAATTAAGCGCCTCGACTCGAAAAAGACGCAATTTCCGATCGGGAGAGGCAATCAAAGTCAAATTGCTGGTCCCCCTATACATATAACTAACGTAATCAACATTCTAGCGAAATTGAGTTATTAACATATCTGGAACCAGCAAAATGAGATCTACAAACCCCTTTAATCGGTTCTATTGTTTAGTTTCAGTTTTATTGTTAAGCAAAATCAGCGTCATTTATATTTTTCAAAGAATAAAAGCTGTAGGTGCTAATGTTTCAAATTTTACCAAAATGTTAGTTATGACAAGGAGGGCAGAGTTGTTTCTAGACATCGAGTATATAACCAATAATCTCAGTACAGAGTACTAAAAAAACGACCTCAAAAGTACGTGGAATTACATATAATTACCATGTTTTATTGAAATCGTTTACAGGGCTAGTTCGCCACTAAAATATAATAAAAATCGATTCTCACTTTTCAAAGTATATCGAGAGAGATAAACGCCTTGAATAGCAAAATCAACCATGAAATTAATTGCTGCTTATAATAAAATTTAGGCGCTATTTATAAAAATGAATCTTCATGGGTGAACAACCAGCCTTAGAGGTGGATTATTTTCTTCAAAATTAAATGGTACCACTAGGGAGATACCCTCTTTCCAACAAAAAAAGAATCATGAAAATCGGTTCACAAATACCGGAGTTATCGCGTAACATGCATGCAAAAAGAAACAGTCGAATTGAGAACCTCCTAATTTTTGAAGTCGGTTAAAAATACAGACGAAAAGTAACTTAATTTATTTGAAAATTATTCTGCCAAATCATTACGATGACAATTGCGCACCGATTGCGTCAATTGTTTCACTTCAAATCGACCCCTTTGCCTTGAGCTTTGCTATAATGGATAAAAATTGAAAAATTACATATTTAATTAGGTACCTATAAAATGACATTCCGTTTGTTTTGTAATTAGATATTTTTCTGTTTTTCCCACACTACTAAATGGAACAGCCCCCCATTGTTATGATATATATTGATATTATCTTTATGACAATAAATACAGAATATTTTTGGAATATACGGAGACGTACACACAGGTCAGTCGCTGGCGCTGTACTATTTCAGCTTTCTAATTTGTGATTTCAGTGCAAACGAGAGTTGATATTTGAAAATGATATAAGACCCATTTACCTGATGAGTTGCCGGGGATGGATGGCCTCTATTTCTTCTCTATTTCTGGTTAAAAATAGGTATACTCGATGTTTCCAGATGTTCGGTAATTTTTACCCTAAATTATAATTGAAGCCATGCCATTTTCAGTCAAATTAGAGGAAATTTTTATCTATCGCCAAAAAAGTTTGTATGGCAGCCATAGCGAAAAAAGGCGAAAAATAAATTTTTGACCGCTAATTATTATTAGACACTCATAGAGACATATACATACCCCGACATATCCATTTTCAATCGAATTAGAGCAAATTTTTATCTGCCGCTAAAAGAGTTTGTATGGTGGCCATATTGAATAAAAGGCGAAAAAAATTTTGACCGCAAATTATTATCAAAAAACCTATGTTTTAGTTGAATTAGAACTAGTTTTTATAAACGTTTGTTTGTCGGCCACATTCAAAAATGGCGAAAAACTAATTTTGAATATAAATATCTAGAAAAATGCCTTTTATGCATAACACTTTTATCCCATCCGGCCGGCCATCTTGGAGAATGGCGAAATCCAAATTTCGTTTACAGATTCTTATTGTGGGCCTCCATACACGGTAGGATATCAAATTTCAGCCGAATCGGAGCACATTTATTTCGTGCCGCGATTTCGATTTCGAGTTTGCCATCTTGAAATTTTTTTTACCTGCACTTGGTTCGTACTATTCTGTATGACATTTGTTTGAGCGCCTCTCATCTATCTTATATATTCGCCGAGATGTAGGCTTCGGAACATAGTGGACTGTGGAAAATGTATGGCGGCCATTTTGGAAAATGACGGAATCAAGAATTTCACCGAAATATCGTATGCCAAACATGGAAGCCTTTTGGTACTCACCAAACCCGTCTGACCATATTACCCCTACATAATTTTTTCCCATCCGCCCGTCTTCCGGGAGAAAAATGACGCCGAAGGGCAGAAAATTCACATGTATGGCGGCCATTTTGGAAAATGGCGGAATCAAAATTTTGACCCCAGTTTCCTATTGTGGACTCCCATACACGGCCGCACGCTACATTTCAGCCGGATCGGAGCACTTTTTTTTGGGTCCCCATTTAGAGTCGGCCATCTTGAAAAAAATTTATGGTGGCCATCGTGTCTATTCGAATTTCGAATTTTTGACCAAGATGGTGGCCATTTTTAGTTTGACGACTTTGCCGGTAGGTGTTACTTTAGCCGCGCAGCTGGGGTTCCACCTGGTGCAGTCCATTTTTCGAAGGATTTGGATTTTTCTGGTAGTCACCGGAGCCAACCGACCACGAATCCCGTACATTATTTCGACCCACCTCGACTCCTTCCGGGAGAACAACTATGTCAATGACTACATCAGTCAGTCAGTGGTAATCGTGCTATATGTATAGAGTAGGTATAATAAAATGAATAAAATGAAACTATGTTTCGGGTATAAATGGTCTATTTTTTAGGAAATGAAATTATTTTTCTGGAGTTTCCCACAAAAAAAAACCTTTCGTTCTATTTACACATTCCATTGTCATGGCGCATCGAATAATGTTATTTATTTGCCGGTAACGTCTTATATTAAAGCAAACCACCATTACAAAAATAATTAATTTAACTACTTTAGGAAATGAAACAATTTTTTTCCCGAACCAAATCACGTATATTTGTTTTCTTTCAATCAAACCAATGTTTCGGGCCCTTTACAGGTCCCATGGTCACGGCTGACTTAAGTGAAGACCTGAAGACCTTAAGAACAAACGTGCGCGCGCCCTAAATGCATTTACTTTTCTTAAAAAGTGCCGCAACAGACTCGTTTACGACATGCGTAAAAATAACTCTGCGACGAGATATTTACGGTAGCGATCGCATACTTCGCCAAACCACCAATAACCGTTATTCAGTTCAAAAGTTTGACAATCAAATTAACTACTAAATTTTAAGTTCTTGCTGAATAAGACTGCAAAAAGGAATACAAAAAATAGAAAATTTATTCATTATTTGTCAATTGTCTTCAGCGACATTTTGTATCGGGAAGTTTGGTAGAGTGGTATGTGGTCAATTAACATAATATATGTGCGCCCTTTGTTTGAGTGTTGCAATGATAGCCCACTGACATTGTTCCTGTTAATACGCTACTCTACTGTGAGCTTGAGAATTCAATATTTGTTTTAAATATTTTTTTCTTTTGCCTTTTCAAGTCGAGAGTGAACAGGCATCACTCAGTTTGAGGGTCGTATTCTAGAACTCTACTCAATGCTCAAGCCAGGATTTGAGTATGGTTTAAAGCACTCGAAATCATACTCAAGTCCCTGCCATTAGGGTCGTATTTCCAGTGCAATCCTAACTTGAGCATTGAGTAGAGTTCTAGAATACGACCCTGAGACTGTTGCCAAATTCATGCCTGTGTATAACAAAAAAAAAATACATCCGCGTGTATGCTGCTGGCCAGATAATAAAAAAAGTAGTTGGGTTTTTGTTGGTTTTCACACAAATTAATATTTAGTTTAAAAGTTATTACGTTTTGTGTTTCTTAATTGAGGCTGTCTGCGCTATTGTGGTGAAATCCAATTTTTTTCTACAATATTACTTTAAGTGATACACAATAGAAAAACAAATTAATAAAATTTAGAACAACAGAAATATTTCAATACAGTTTTGACTATTTTTGATTATTTAAAAACTATTTAAAATTTTCTATGGTTATTGTTAAAGAAAATTTAAAATAGGTATTGAATAATTATTATGAAACCGAAACCAAACCTGAGAGTTCATAGTAAAGTAGTCGCAGAATCAGCGTGTAACCGTGTATTGAGGTAAGCAACTAATACGTTTTATTTTTGTTGTCATGTTGTTTGTTGTACTATCTTGGTTCAATCGCATACGCGTACTTTCCTGCCTGATAAGTTGCTAATTATGTCACTCTGTTAAGGTTACTAAATAACAATTATACTTTAATGAAACGTTAAACGTTAGAAGAATTAAAAGACTTGACGAAAACCTTAATTTCTATTCTGGACTTTATTAGAGAGGCGTTTAAATTCAGATTTTTTAAACTGGTGATAACAGGCCATTTAGTTCTTTCTTCTTTGTTTAAATTATATTTTGAACTGTTAATTGTAAACGATAAATATGACAACATATCCCACAACTAGTACAATAGTGTTCTAACTCAAAATATGGGAAATTCAAAATTATATCATTAGTGAACGTAAAATTGGATTCTCTACAAGTCAATAAACCCGTCGTTAGAATATTGTAAGAAACAATAAAAAAATATCTACTTAATTCAAAATGAGACACACTTTATGTGATTATGAGTTAGTTCTGTGGCCAAAACAATCCTTTTCCAAAAAGAGGAAATTATTTTTTCCCTTTCGTTTTCAACTGCCTCGGTGGCCGAACGGTTATCATGCTGGACTGCCACCCAGAGGTCCCAGGTTCGATTCCCGGGCCGGTAGAAATATTTGTATGGCTTACATTTATTTCTCTCTCGTGAGTTTGGGTGTAATTTGTGTTTGTATATGTGTGTGTTCATGGCACCCGCGTTACAGGGTTTCTTTAGAGCGGGGCTATGAGCGTGTACGCGTTATGTATTTTTAAATATATTTGGCAAGTAAGATATTGCTTAAATGTCTTTAATAAACTTGAACCTGAGGCACCTGATGAATAAATTTGCATCTGAGGAATTCGAGTGTAATTTGCTTATCTATGAAATAAACATATTTTGAGTTTGAACAAACATGCGGTCGTGATTTTGATACAATCTGTTCAAATGAGTCAGACAAAACAACTACCTACTTCCCTACTTTGATAAAACAGATTATAACAAATGTTGCTTTCGGGTCGTAAAATATGGCGCGAGTTTTGACTTTTGATATCAATGTCCACGCTATTGGTATAAAAAGGTTGGTTCACTAAATTTCCGGGCTCAAATTTGTACATTTTGTTGGATAACGTCTCATTTCCATATGTTCAGCGTGGGCTCTGTTGCTTCCCTGGCCTCGGCGCGGTCGGGGCTCGTGGTGGCAGCGGCCGTGGTGAAGAGGCACTGCTGCTGGAGCGGCAGGGCCGTGCTTCGCAGCAGACGCGCTCCTCGAGCCTCCCACCCCCACCCTCCGCGCTCCCTCGACCTCCGAGGAAGCCGTCTGCTAGGACCACCAGATACGATCGATTGGAACACCGTGATGCAAGAAAAGTGAGTTATATTTATTGCTTTATTTCATTATCCATTAATGTCCAGTGCTGGTCACATGTCTCCTCTCAGGCGAAGGCTCAGGCCATAGTCTCCCACGTTGGCCTGATGCGTGTTGGGGATTTCATACGGGTTTCAAGGGCTGTGAATCCTTCGCCGTGCTGGTTTCATGACGTAGTTCGCTTTAAGCGCATTGTATATAATTATTAATAGAAAGAACACTCAGAAAAAAATCCTTCGATCCGTTCGGATTCGAACCGACGTCTTTTAGCATACCGTGCCAGACGCTATACCAACTAAGCCACGGAACGAACCAGCGGACCTTATGAATTTTTCTATGTGCTTGTTGTAGTGTCTTTGTATTTGGTTTTTCAACTACTTTTCAGTCGTAACGCCATCTGTGAGAAATCTATGATATTTCGTCACTCAGTTAGATACCTTTACAGCTTGTTAACCGGGTATCTCTGCCTAGATGACGCTATTCATTGTATTTAAATTTTTATTGAAATGATATTCAATTACTTTTATGTGAAATTACTCCACTAGTTTCTTATATTTTGAAATTAAAATTTTTCGGATTTGAACCCACGGCCTCTGCATGACATGTGGTAGCTCAAACCGTTAGGCTACTACGGCTTTTTGATGCTTTGTTTAAAGTTACGTTTAAAGTTTGTGTTAAGTTGCCTATCTCTGCCGCCAAGCAGTAGGTAATGTTACTGTGTTCCGGTTTTGAATGGTAAATAAGAAAGGGTGCTGGTGAAATTACAGGAACATGGGACTTATTAACTTATGTCTCAGGGTGTAGGGTGCAGTGGCAGTGCCCCTCAGATCTTTGCGGTTTAAAGCTCTGAGTGGCACTGTAATTGTTATGTCAGTCACTTGATGTTATAAAATAAAGTTACACAATTTGTGTTTTATGTTTATTTATTACAATCATTGACTGGGCTAGGCATTGACTTACAAATAAATGGACGACGGGTCTAATACAAAAACCACGAAAAAAATGTCCCAAGTCAACCTATTTAAACGTAGTGACATGTAAAGGAATATGAAAAAGCTAAAACGTTGAATTAAAATTGTAATGTCATCGCAGTACTGTCTAATTTTGCTTGCTTCGCTGTCAGTCGAACAAACGAAGACTAAAGCGTGAATGACGCTCTGTATACGATTTTAACGCCCTATAAGTTCGGACACTTTTTAAGCGCGGACCCGACATCCATATAATTGTAAGTCAATGGGGCTAGGTATAGATTTTAAGACATTCGTGGTTATTGACTAAATGATTATCCCGTTTCTTACCATGGTATGATATCTTTTTGTTTTCTCGATATTTTACGGTGACTGTACCAAAATATCGGAAAAATATACAGTACATAATCAAATCAGTACAGAGTACTAAAAAAAACCGACCTCAAAAGTCATTCATCGTCTAGTTTGCCACCCTTAGAGATGGACTTCTGAGGTACCCTCTTTCCAAAAAAAAAGAATCATCAAAATCGGTTCACAAATTGGATTTATCGGATAATCGGCGTTATCGCGTACGTACTTACAGTCGAATGGAAACCTCCTTTTTTTGAAGTCGGTTAAAAAGAAATCATACCATGGTAAGAAACCTGTAATTATTGATAATATATTCGTTGTCTGAGTTAGATATTGAGGGTTCATAATCCTAAGGTGAGCTTTATTTTCTGTGAATTGCTTCGTTACGTGAGTGATCTTCATTAGTTTCGATCGTATTAACGATCTACCTACTTTGATTCTAGCTACTTTGATTGATTAGTTTTTTGGTATTGCATTTTAATTTCTACTATAAAAGAAATGGAAAGAAAAAAATTAAAAATGTCTCTTAAAGTGAAGTGACTTGAAACTCTTAGGCTATCTTATCTATTCAACTGCCAACAAAACAATAAACGCGGAATTGGGCATTGGACGGTAATGCGTTATCGGCGTGTTGGCACATCGACTAGCCTTGACTCATGCACTTGTTATCTTACTTTAGGCTCTCACTTACTTGACCTACCGCAATTTACTGCTTGCCCTTGCCGTATCGTACATATTGTTTCTATCTTGGTTTAGCAAAGAGAAAAAGCATGCAAATGACTTTGATAACTACTGGAAATAACAAAAGTAGTTTTATTGTTTTTCGTGTACAGTAGTTTGATATTCTTATTAGTGATGCAACGGAAGTGTGATAACGGAAACTGAAATGGAAACAGATGACAAAAGTAAATTTTAGCAGAAACGGAAACGGAAGCGGATGCTGAGGCGTAAGTGTAAATGCTATAAACATACCAAGGAAGTAGTTTCAAACAGGGCTTGTGTTTGGTTTCATAATGCTAAGGCGCATGCTCCTCACCGCCAAGCAATACGCGGACGAGCATGATCTATCGCAAACGTTATAAACTTCTTCCGGTAAAAGTACAGAAACAGATGTAAAAGTAGCGTGCGGAAGTTACACAGTTGCGGAAGCAGAAGCAAAGGCCTATTGCGTCACTAATTCTTATTTAAAGAAGTTCGACCCGGGTCGTGATCACGTTGGCTGTAAATCTTTATCTTCGTATTATTTTCGAAATTATTTTTTTCTATTGCTCCAGGATTCTGACGGTTCCGGCTCAATAGCATCAACAGCTTCCCGAAGCTCTCCCCTCCCCTACGAAGCTGTGCGAAAACTACCCTCAGTACCAACTTCGGCCTCATTACCAGCCGCCGAGTCCAGAGAATCACTCGTACGACCAAGGGACTCTAGTCTACCCTCTCCATCAAAGTTAGCTGTTTATACTGCTGCTAGAAGGCGATCAGCCGAATCGGCTAAAGATAACAAGAGGACACATCACTATCGCATTCAATTCTAATTATCATTACCGTCGCAAAAAATGTTACTGTGACTATTCACGATTCAAATACTTAGATGCACTTGCTATGTTGGAATTCATTTCACGTCCATAAATGTTTATAAGAGAGTGATATTTAAAAAAATTGGTAATAACTTACACTAACTTTGCTTTCTTAGTTTTTTGCACACATCTAAGGTAGGTTTCGTATGTCTTCTTTTAGTACTTAACTAAAGAAAGATCTTCGTCATTCAAATGCAAATGCTGCGACATACAAATACAATTTTATTTGTAAATACTAAATGATACCATGCCATATCGATGGTTGGAATTCATTTCACGTCCATAAATGTTTATAAGAAAATGATATTAAAAAAATTGGTAATAACTTACACTAACTTATGCTTTCTTAGTTTTTCGCACACATCTAAGGTAGGTTTCGTATGTCTTCCTTTAGTGCTTAACTAAAGAAAGATCTTCGTCATACAAATAAAATTTTGTTTGTAAATGCTAAATGATTCCATGCAATATATCGATAGCTATCTATAATAGAGTACTATCTCAAAAACACATAATTTGTCCTGAAGAAGGTTTAAATAAACTCGAAGTATATTTGGTGCGCAAACCTGACCAATCGTACACTGTTGTATCGTAAATGTTCCTACGTGACTATTTAAACCAATGGAAAGCTCGGAGTCTAATTCTCATAGCTCATTGGCATTACACCCAGTCAGAGTAAACCTGACCCGGACAAGTCGGATATATCAGGGGGCGCAATTTAAGGGAGTGACACTCCCGGAATTGTGGAGGGGAAGACTGACCAGCCACAGGCGGTGGCCAGATTCCAGCAGGCTATGCAGCGCATGACAGAAATTGGGTAAGGTAGTCAGTTATTTAGGCAGGTAGAAAGCAGTGCTATTAGAAATGAGCGTTGATGGTGTTGGGCTTTGTGCTGGCGTAGTGGTCCATCTTGGGTGAAAATGTGTCCTCATCTACAGAGATTGAGCTTATTTCCCTTTCAGAATCGGTGTCGATTTCCGTGATTCAATATTTATCTATGGAAAGCTTGGAGTCTTTTCACAATAAAATTCTGAGTATTGTCGAATACTAACGACTGTCTAAAAGGCCAAAAAATTGACTATTTTGATATGGACTGGTGTTTTTGTAAAATAGCGCTGTGAAATCTATTTAATGATTCTAACGAACCATCGCATTATAGTCTTAATTTAAAGACATGGTGTAAATTATTTTAAGCAGTCTGGCCATTTGTATTCATTATAATTATAGATTATCTCATAATGTAACTGCCACGAATTAATAAATAAAAAACGGTTGTAGTCAAACATAATTGACAATTTTGTGATTAATTAGTAACTGTGCATGAAATGAGCGAGTGTTGGAAATCATCTATTCTTAGATTGATCTGATTTTTTTAGTGTTTGTGAATTTTGTTGTGTAATCGTTAACACTCAGTTTGAGTGATTGTGCTCATCATCAATTTACACTATTTACGAGTGTTTTTTTTATACTACATAAGTTTTGTTTTGTAGTAGAATGATTGATTTAAATTATGACAGAAAAGTTTGTCTGTGCTTATAGGTAATATGATTCATAATAACATAGTTAGGTAAGCTGCGCAGGCACCAACTTCGCCTAATCGATTTATTAACACAGTATATCTTTTAGTCATTATCATTACCGTAGTCAGTCAGAAATAGTGATACGTACGACAATATCATTACCATCGCAACGAGAGGTCGGCAAGGGAGCACTAACTGGGTTAGTTCACCTCATTGCCTGCTCATTGATGAAAAATCTCGCGTGGTGCCTAAACGTAATTGGTTTAAACGATTTAAAGACTTGTACTTTAATTTAACTAAAATGGCATTGCGGCGATGGCAATGATTAAACTTTTAAAATATTCAGAATAATGTATTTGTGAATGACGTGCAATTAATAAATGGAAGTTTAATATTGTTAGCATTCGAAACAAAAATTCGAATTGAGCGTAACTTGTATGAGCATCGAATAGAACTCACATAAACACAACTAATGATTGTATACGAAAGATTGGTTCTCATTCCACATTAATAAAAGTACTAAATCGTTTACGATGTTTTATTTATTCAACTTTTATAGTTATGAGTGACCGCGGCGTCTTGTGGTCGATGGAATGACCGCAGAGCGGGGAATGACTCGTGTTACGTTTAATTTTTCCTTTGCTATTGTGACGCGCCGCACCGGGCGCGACTCGCCACAGCGCCGGCCGATTGTGCGTCGTGGAAAGTTCCGCTGACTGAGGCCGGCGTGAACAGCGCATGCGATGGCGGGCGAGAGGCGCGCGCGTGACGCGCGCCGTGAGCGGAGACGTGACTATAAAAGGCGGCCAGCCGGAGAGAGCGATACACTCGTTGGGGAATCTTGCTACGGTAAGAACCTCCATCGGGTGAGGGACGGTTGAAGAGTAATTGCAGCGCGTGACCAAGGTGTGCCCAGGCCGTGCGAATTGCTCGTCTTCCGCCCCCCGTAGGGACTATCCTCCCCCGTCCGTCTCCTGGTTTGGGTAGTGATTGCTGCGCGTGACCAAGGTATGTCCAGGCCGTGCGAATCGCTCACCCTTCACCCCCGCATACCCACCTGCCCCTGTCCGTCTCCTGTGTTGGGGGAACAATTGCTGCGCGTGACTAAGGTGTGTCCAGGCCGTGCGAATTGATCGCCCTTCAACCCCGCAACCCTACCCTTTAGCTCACCGCCGTCACTAGATTAGTTAGGGTAGTAACCCCGCGTGGTTCATGCAATTCTAGTATACTTAAGAGGTGTATTTATTATTATTGTAAACCGATCAATAAACGATCAATGTTAAAGCTTGGTGTTGGTTTCCTTCGTTAGTTTTAGAACCTTGGATAAATTCCAGTAGGTAAATAATAGTGTGCTTGTCCAGACCGCACCACGGGAATATGCTACATTGCACTATTTTAAAATTTACAGTTATTTTGTAGTTATTATTAAAGTTTGTTATTAAAAATAGCGGAACACTGAATTACTTATCAGAAAACTGAACGAATAATATGTATATTACAAAACTAGTATTAAATAATTTTTAAATTGCAATTACCTGATCATAACCATACGTGTGGCGCTCTATAAGTTTCCGGAATGAATAAGACAAAAATACTATAAATGGTAAAAAATTAATTTATTGTTCAAAAATTCATTTGTCTGTCTAGAGTACGGAATTCGTCAATAACTTCCGGCGAACAAATGGCCGTGTACCAATCACTATTCACGGTACAACGATTCTCCAAAGCAATCATCCGCTTAGAGGCACTTTGCACGCGCGCCTTTTTGGTTGGTTTCGGCTCATCTCGAAAGACCCATAAGCTCGATTACTGCTTTGTTTTGGGATCGTAACTATAAATCCATGTTTCGTCACCTATTACTATGACCCACACTAAATTTGACGCCCTTTCTTGAATCTGGTAAACATGGCATTGCACCAAGTGACGCTATCCGTTTTTTCGTTTTTTGAGCCTCAGTCAAATTGTGTGGGATTCACCGAGAGCACAGCTTTTTCATACCCAAAATATTTGTGTAGTATTGATTGTATTTAACTCATGCCTATGCCTAAAGATGCCCGAATTTCATGGTATGTCCCATGCCTCTCTGTTTTGATCGTACGGCGCACAGCATCGATGTTTTTGTTGTTCACAGCAATGGACGGGCGACCGGGACACGAAATTCGTCACTGAGATTCACACGACCGCGTTTGATTTCTGCAAACCAGCTATAAATAGTCGTCTTGCATGGTGCTTCATCGCCAAAAGCAGTTTGAAGCCGAGCGAAGCTCCGCTGAGCTGTTAAATTACACTTAAAGTCGTAGAAAACCATACTACGAAAATTTTCACGAGTTAAATCCATGGTGATGTAGACAACCAATTTCTAAATTGAGTCGACAATATGTAAAAACAAGTGACAGTCGGATGAAACAAACTGTATTCTACAGCCAAAGAGTTCCATTTTCAAATGTTGTAATTACTTTTTAAATATTGTTTATGTAAGTGGCCAGTTCCGGAAACTTATGGTGCGCCCGTGTATGACCGACCTCCGTGACTGTGATTTGCACATCGGTTTTCACGGTGTCGCCTGAGGTAACGGATTCGATCCCCGGCCAATTTCCATAACACGAGTGCTTTAGTTACTTATTTTGAGGTGAAATGAACGTATGTGATGTTATCTAATATTTATTTTATTTAAAAAATATCTATATCAAAACTAGAACGCTACTGTTTTACTCAGGCAAATTTAGCTTGAGTTTAGAACTTGATCTAAGACTAATTTGGTTTCTTGCTTAAATTAGGCAAAGTCGTTTTGTACTTTAATTTGTCAATTATAATTTTCGTAAACCACATCCGCAAAGGTGCTCTTTTTAGTGCTATGCCAAAATCATTTTGTCTATTACTGTCTTTTGAACTCTTGGAGGATGGAAAAATAGTCTAAGATTGGACTGAAAAATTTTATTTTCTCAAACGTGCTCGGAAATGTTAGCATTACTTTCAAAAAACGAAACACGGAAAGTTTGTCATTCATGAACGGTGCGACTTCTTCCCGGCCAAGGCCTGCAAAGTAAGCATGAAAACCCATTACTCTCCTCTTCTCTAAACTTTTTAATCTACTTACTAATAATGAAATGTAAACAGTCAAAAGAAAAACTCTGTATAAGCTGAGCCAACTGCCCAGTGTTCGTAATTGCGAGAATTAAAAATACCTACCTATACCGCTTACTTAAAAAAAAGGAAATGGCAGTAACCCTTAAACTGAAGTGTTTTGATATTCTTTCGTTTTTTATTTTGGTCGCAAAAATGAGTGCTAGTAGTAGAGCGATAACGAAAATACAGTACTAGATACATATTCAAACACATCGTCAGAAGCCTCTGGCGCTCGTCCTTGTAACTCATACTCGTCCAGCAATCCCTTACTTCCCGGGCTCTGCAATAATGTAGTATATCATTCTGTACCATTGACTTAATAAAACACTCAATAATCAACATAAACATTTACTAATATGACTAACCATTAAATCAGGCTTTAACAACTAATATTTATTTATACATCGACCAGAATAACGCAAACAAATTGCATCTTATGCTATTAATTAAAATCATATTTCAGCTTGGTTGTTCAGCCTTTTTTCAATCACACAAAGTATTTCCGTATCTCTTTAAAAAAAAAGTTAGAACGTAATCTGTAGCTACAAAAGCTATACATTTTTGGAAACTTGCGCGATTAATATCTTTCATTAATTTTTATACATGACGAGGTGTATCATGTAGTTTTAAAACCTTTCCTTCCGCTTTTTCTTCGCATACCTCTGTCTATCTTTTTCTTTAAGCATTTCATATATAATCGAATCGCTTTTTATCTTTGCTTTTGTATCACGTTCCTACATTTTATTGATTTCCAATTTTTGCTTTCTGTTTTGATTTATTTATTCATTTTCAGTGGGAAGCAAGTAGTAACATAAGATTGTAAATATTAACTAAACATTTATATGAAAAAAAGTATAAAATTCAAAGAAAATATAGCTTCGATGGCAGGTTTTTCCGACATCGGTGGAAGCTTGTCTGAATTCGGTGGCATAAAATCCACCGAATTCAAGGCCACGGGATTCAGAAAATATAATATTATTTTTGATATTTCTCGTAAACGACAATATTTGTAAAACCAATAAATTGTTATTATGTTTTAGTCGTTACAACACATAGTTTAAAAAATATTGCATACAACCATAAAATTATAAAATTTAGTTTTTGAAATATTGTATACACCGAATTCAAAAATCAACCTGGACCAAATCCACCGAATTACGCATTTACACGCAAAAATAAAATCGGCAACAAATCATCCAGATGCAGAGGCGTGTTGGACGAATAATATGAACGAATTGTGAAACTTCTAAAATGCTTCACTTCTGATGTGTAGCGTGATAAAGGCTGGCAACGCATAGGCAGCTCATCTGATGTTGCAAATGTCCATGGGCGACGATGACCACCTCCTATCAAGTGGCTCGTCTGCTCGTTTGCCTCCTTCTTTACATTAAAAAAAAACCACCGATTTCCCGCGTAAATCTGGGACACGCAGCAATCTTGGTATTGTGATAAAACTATTGTCCAGTTTATTGTGAAATTCAGATTAAAAGTTCTGTCATCTAGTTTATTATCCGTGAACTAAAGTCATACTAAAGTCTAATATTGATATACGGTTTCAGTTTTGACAAAAATGACACTGTGTTGGATTCTGCATTCGGGACACGCCACTGTTGTCAGGTTTTAGACGTTTCGGATTTTTTTTCCATTAGATCCGAAAGGTTTATGGGGAAAATTTTGTGCTCTCCAGTTAGCTTTCGACTATACGATATATGTACTCTCTTTTTTGTAGTTTTTGTTTTGATTAATAAGTGGAATTTAGTGCATGGACACTGAAAATTTCGGCTTTGGAGAAATGCCCACAAACATTTCAACACTTCGATATATCGATAGTCAATGTGCTACCGTTGTAGAGACTGTAGCACCACCCAAATCTCAACCGAATCAAAGGCTTTCTCATAGTCCACAAACGCTTAGCATAATGGCAGGTTATACTCCTCGGTCTTCTGTATAACCTGCCGCAGCGTGTGGATTTGGTCTATGATGATGAAGCCCTTTCGAATGATTACAATTATAATTAGGTAATTAATCTCATACCTATTACTTGCCTATACAATCACAGTACTCGATTTTAAGAACCCTCATTATATCATACTATTAACTTGCTATTTTTCTTAGTCAAAGTCAAAGTTTCTTTGGTATAGTATTTTTTATTTTATTTACTTAAATGTCAAGAGTACTGACTGCATATCAATTAAATTAATATACACATAGGTAATTAGTCACGTTTTAGAGATAATAACTATGCTTTTAACATTTAATTAGTGTGATAATTTTCTCACAATTTGCTCCACTTTATCTTTTTTATACAATGAATCACGTATGTCAAATATGATACTATAATAAACAACAGTCATTGTATAACGTTAATTTTAAAATTTTAATTAAGTAATACAATGAAAATAATTTTCGTTTTTTTGTCACACAAGATAAGTTCAGCGTCCAATTTCAAAATGATTAACAGTCGCCGAAGTCTTTCTGGACAGAAATTAATCTGTTCTATGTAGGTTAGAAGTCGAAGGCGGTCATCGCGACTATCTCGTAATAGTTTTTTATTTTACATTAACGCGGAAGTCTTTATGGACACAATGAATTTCCCTCGCCGTTACTTTATTTCCCGACGCAACGGAAGTTGCTGATGAATTGCTCTGGTACTGATCGATTTCTCCGGCATGAAAAGCAAAAGTGTGTGGACATTCTCAGCGAATTAGAAACATCAATAAAACAGATTGGTTTACAATCAATTTACATTATTATAAGACTTTAATGTGATTATAGCAAGTTCAGTTTGAGACATCAATGTAAAATAATTAGAAGATCTAGTGGTCATAATTTGCTAACAATTTATTTATCTAATATTCTTATTCCCTAAATACTTCAATAAAAAAGCGAAGAAAACATGGATGAATATCCATGTAAGTGTCCTGAGTAACTCAGTAACTCATCTGAGTGATTTATTATTCCTTTAAATATTCTGGATCTTGAATCAAAAATATCTAAACCGGAGTTTTCTATAGACATATCGTTGTAAAACTTCTCATACGTCCGCAAGTAAATGTCTTTATAACACTATGATATATATATAATTTATACAATGTGTTGATTTGCATTTTCGCCATATTTAAAAAAGAAATAATGCTAAATCATCTAAAAATATATATAAAAAAGTTCTGCAAAATTGTCTCAAGTCGTATGCACCACGCAAGGGCAGTGACCCCGCCACTCGCTTCACCGAGAGATACGTAATCTTTTTAATTATGATTATGTACTAGTATTGTTATATCTTACTATTTATTTACATTAATTAGAAAAGTTGACTGAAAAAAAGTTTCTTGTAACTTAGTTTTGGTACTTACCAACTTTAGGTTACATGAAAGTATTGCTAGAAGTACCTAGCTCCACAGGTGGTTTGGTATGTAAACAAGAGTTAGTATCTAGTATAGTATATGCAGAGATTCGCACGTGAGTTTCGTTTCAACATTAGACTCCACAACTTTGAAAGCAGAAACTTCGACACTCGTGTCCTCCGCGTAAACTAAACGTTTCACATCATGCCATAAGAATAGACACGCACTTGTACTTGATGGATTACCATGCAGGTTCTAGTGAACCTGGTAGCGGTTCTTTTCTGCACTACTAACTCTTGTTTACATATCAAACCACGTGGCATCTCGTGACTAGAATATAATGTATGCGGGACGTCAGCGTGACGTAGACGCAGTACGGGAAGCAAGGTCGACTGATCTACCAATCGCACGCTCGATATGACACTCCGCCGCAGTCGCTACCCGCACCCCACCACCAAACAGATCTAAAATGCGTTTCTTTCTGCGCATTTAAGGTCATTGTTCAAAATGTTTGCAAGTGCTGTGCAAGTCAAGGACCTTTGGATCAAATTTGTATACTGCAATTAAATAAAAAATAGGAATTTACGAAATTTCTTTTTGATTTATTTTTTTGGCGATTGGGGTTCAGTTTCGGATATAGAATGAACTCTGTAATTATGGCGAGAATGCAAATCAACACATTGATATTTGCTGGAGATGGAGACCGGGTTTTGTAGTCTACGACTATCAGTAGACCGAAATTTCAGTTTTCATCATTCCGAAAATAATTTTCCGAGGAAAGCTTTTTTTTGAAATATTATAAAACAAACCTAACTTAACCTTTTCAACCATAAGATCCTGAAAGAATAACGGTTTCTTTATAAATCGATTTTCGGGATTACGGAAATTCGAGTAAACTTTATTTCGAGCTTATGTAATTTCGGACTTGTGTCAAGTTACTGTAGACTATAGTACACGAGTCTAAAAAAAGGAATTATACACGTTACAACCAAGATTTTCCATTAAGTAGTTCTATGATACAGTAAATGTACTTCAGTATAAACGACAGACCTTGATCATGACACTACAGCGAAATGAGGGCATTGCGCAACTAGCTCTGTGCGTAGTCTTGCTTGATAGTGATTGCAATATTGCGCAGGAGTACCACGTGGTTTATTTATTGTCTTGTTCTGTTTAGACACCACGATCATTGCATTTTTTATTAGATTGAAGGTATAACGTTACATTATACTACGTTACTAAGAAATATGTACTACGTTAGTAAGAAATTAATTAGAATAATAATAGACAATAAATAATAGAAAATAAATAAACAGACAATAATAATATTCCGGTAGATATTCAAAATTTGTCATTTACGGGGTTTAAACTATAGTTGGAACGGGGTTGGAACAATAACTTCTAAGGGTTGGTTACACTATTGTACAGCTTATGCGTACTTAGATAACAAAAATCCCTGGTCGTGACCCATTTTGCTCTTGCAAGTTATCTCGATCGTATTTGAAATAAACATTGTATGATTGTTGTAAACAATGACAAATGTGTACAAATGTTTATTTACAAAGAGGAAATGCTATAGTTTCTTGTTCATTCTTCTCAAGGGACATTACAAATGAGTAGTAGAATTGAATTAATATGATTTCAAGTGTAATTTGCTTATTCTATGAAATAAACATTATGTGAGTTTGCGTTAGTAAGGCCCCGCCGCTTTTGCTATTTACGTCTGATGGATGGATCTGAATGTCACGGATTGGCTGGTAGGTCCATTTAGAAATGAACTTTTCTGAGTTGGTTCTGATATGGGTGTTTTGGCTGGAGCCCATTAATCATAACATCTTTACTTTGCGTCTAGGTAATTGGTGTGATTGTCTGCGACATTATCAAACACGTTCTATGCTTGCCCGGTTTGACAATGGTTAAGACCGGTTTTACAGCTGTATGTAGGGTACGGACTGTCCGCCTGGGGGCCATCCGCATGTGTAGAATCCGCAGTGCTCTTACTCGAGTATTTCATTTAGTGCAGATTCCATGGAAGACAGACGCCTACAATTAACGCACGGGTGGCTTGTGCCGAGCTCACGAGGAGCGTGTTCCGTAAGGAGCAATTCGCGTCACTGCAAAACGATGTTCTAACGCCACACGTGCGGACGGCCCCGCAGATAAATCCGTACTGCTCTGAAACCAGCCTAAGCTAATTTTAATACCCATCACGTGTCGTCGTGTATGGCATTGTTCTCTATTACGTAACCGAAGATTTGCTCAAGATGTTTTCTTTTAGAAGCAAGTGATACTGATCGAGTTGTGTTTAACGTGGTTGCCACACATTGGAAATGAAGCTATTTTTTCACGGCTGACTGAGATGGTGATCAAGCGACCAATAAAGATCTCTAAATGTCAGTTTGTTCGAAATAATAGTCTCATTTCTAAGCAGGTTACGAACTGATAATTATCATTGATAATAATTACATAATTATCACTGTAAATTATCTTGATAAATCTGCTTTTGTTTAATGAGACCATGTGACGGGAAGAACAAGTCGTGCACCTGGTGGTAAGTGACACGCCTGTCCATAACAGTTGTAGTACCACTCAGTACTCTAAATCATAAAGATCTGAAGGGCACTGCCACTGCACCCGTCACCGTGAGACAGAAGTTGACAAGTCTTATGTGCCTGTAATTTCACCAATACCCTTACCCTTTAAAACCAAAACATAGTAATGCTCACAATGCTGTTTAGCAGCAGAAATAAGAAAGGTGGCAGTATTTCCCTGGACGAACTCTTACACAAGGAGCTCTGCTGCATATAAACTGCTTTGATGAATTATCTTGATAAATAAATACATCTTGATAATTAGAGCAGTGTATAGAAAAATCTGAAATAGGTTTATTGACACTGTTTTATGTTTTATTCCTTATTAGATGGGATGTACGTCACAAATTAAAAAAAGAACTTGATATTAAAATTTATAAAATTAATTGGAACAACAAAATGCTACCGCTAGCAATGTTGTGCCATGTGTTTGTATCAGAGACACGATCCAAACGTGTCAAATATCAATCTCAAAAAGGTCACGAACCGTTTTTCCAAAGATTGTTCGTGTTTATTTAATTTTCGTGTCATTTTTAATCAAAAACTAAAGAGACAAAATTACGAATCGTCATGGATAATTATCGGATATACGTCGGATAATTACCAGACAATTATAAAAATTATCAAAAGAAATAAATTTCTTGATAATTTACATATTATAAAGAAATTTAGAAGTGATTACTGAAAATAATACCGAAATGTAGAAAAATAAAGTTGCTTTATTTTGCGTAGGGCATCAATTAAGCGATTACCTCATCCAGTATTGTACAACGTTCGAAGGCTTTACAGCCATTAAAAATAGACAACTCTCACCCACGCTCTGCAATACATAAGCTTCAAAAGCAATAACGTTAAAGTAAAGGCAATATTTCAATATTCTGAGTATTTATGATGATGGAGCGTTGGGCTTTTGGTTCCGCGGTAATTTTCTCCACATAATTGCTTTTCCGCCTTAATAGTTATAGTAGAGGCGGTAGATAGAAGTAATGCTCCGTGTGGAGGTCATAATATGTGTGGAAAGTTTGCAAGTGAACCAACCAATTTAATGCACGATACTGCCGATTGCCATCAGAAGCAAAGAATGCTTAATCCAGAAGGTAGAGCAATTTTGAAGTTTTGAGTGCATCTAACCTCACTGCATGAAAAGAACAGAAGACTTGACTTGACTATACCAGTCAAGTTCGGAAATATCTAAGAATTCAATTATTAACGACGTTCATGGTAACTAATTTCACAACAATTGCTTTAGCTTTACTGCTAAGTAGAGCTGCTCGTGAAAAAGTTTATCCAAGGAAGTACTGCCACCTTCTATTTTTGCTGGCAAGCAGTAATGAGAGCATTACTGCGTTCCGGTTTCGGGTAGGGTAAGGGTGCTGGTGAAATTACGGATACTTATATGGAACTTGTCAACTTCTGTCTCAGGGTGTCGGGCGCAGTGGTAGTGCCTCTCGAATATTTGTGAAGCGTGTAGCTCACCACCAGGCATACGACTTGTTCATCCCGTTACTTAGTATTATAAAAAAAAAAACCTTTTCACTTCACTAGCTCGGAAAGGCTTTCTTTGTCATTGGAAATCTGCGCGCAAAAGCTTTTTTCCACGCTAGCGTGGAAAAGGTTTTCGAAATTCAAACATGACGATGAAAAAAAACACAATGACACGTTCAACTACGCGTTTTGTTTAACAATATTTGATTCTTATTATTGTTAACATTAAATTGACAACGATAACTCATTTTCTTAATTAAATTATTTTAATTCGTCGAAGAACTAAAATAACTTCAATAATCACAAAAAATTATGTGTACAGTCATGAGCACATCAAGCTTGACACTTTTTACTTTGGACCGTTCTTATCATAAGCGGCATAGAGTTGGATTTAAGTCTTAAGTGTCAAGCTAGACGTGCTCTTGACTGTACAAGCAAGAATAAAAGTCGATGAGGTGCAAATTCAGAACGTATTCGAAGATAAACTTTTTATTTTAATTAAAAAACTGATTTGATAAAGTTTGTTTTGTTTTTCTTTCAATGTGCCATTTTTCTCGCTATATTGAGGTGAAAAGTTGTGTGTTTCGCTCGGAAGCAAAGTTCTTTTGCGTCCCGTGGCTTGAAACTCTCTCTACTCTCAGGTTTCAATACAAGCGCTCGTGTCTAACAAACATTGCAGCCTTGCATAATAAATAACTATTTCCACGGCCTTTCTAGAATTTTTTGTTCTACTTTGTTTTATTTTTGAGACACAATGAAAATCACGTAATTACAGCTACATTGATATTCACATGTACATACTCAATAGGTTGTTTTAGGGTTCAGTATTTTGCACACCCTGGGTGTAATAAGGCCACATCTTTAACTGCCTCTGTGGCCGAACGGTTACCATGCCGGACTGCCACGCAGAGGTCCCAGGTTCGATTCCCGGGCCGGGCGAAATATTTGTATGACCTACATTTATTTCTCTCGTGAGTTTGGGTGTAATTTGTGTTTGTCTATGTGTGTGTGTCCATGGCACCCGCGACACAGGGTTTCCCTAGTGCGGGGCTATGTTGAGTGTGTACGTTATTATATTATTATTATTATATTATATTATTATATCTGCAAATTTTATTTATTATTTTAGTTACCTTTTTTATGCCTAAATGGTACAGTTGTAACATAGTAGTGTATTTTGAGTCAGTGCTCTTGTACTGAAAATTAAAGACACACAAACGATTAAATAATGTAACAATATTTTATCAACCACACACCAATTGAACACAATGAATTAAATCGTAAATGCTTAATAATTAATTGATAAGAGTTCATTATTTACACGTAATTTTTGACGAGGCTACAATTAATATAATAATATTTTCTCTCGACCTTCTCTATTACGTTTTTTTGCTTTTACTTCTTAAATTGACAATTTTTGTTTATGCTTCTCAATTTCCATTCTTAATTTTTAGTTTTATTTTATTACATTCAATGCCTTGACTTGCAGTGCCCTATTCAACGTCAAAAACTACATTCTACTCGTAATATAGATAATCCATCCGTGACAATAAAGAAACACAAGAAAAAAACTGCTATGATTAAAAATTTTTTTTTCTATTTCATCTGTATCGTGTTTCACGTTAGTGGAAAAGATGTTTACGTATCTACGCCATATTAATGACATTGATTAAGAGCCGTTCGAACAGTTCCTACCGTTGGCATAATAAAACCACATGTGATCGTACATCAGACGTGCTTAAGTGGAAGTTATAAAAATAGTACGAAATAGTATAATTTATCTCATGTTGTTCGTATAGCTCTTCTATTTAGGTATAAAAAAGTTATCGACAACTCTATACCTCGCTCCTGAAAAATTTTCATTTTGCAGATGTGGCTATTTCACGTAGGTCTCGCGTAGAGCAATGAAAGTAAGTAACGCTCGGTTCACATGAGTTTAATGTAGAAGTATACAGGGACAAGGTGAAGGAAAGAATAGAATAGACATTTATTGCAACGCCACAACAAATAGATACAAAAAAAATATTGAAAACGTTTAGACCAGGGGTTCCCAAACTTATTTTGTCTACTGCCCACTTTGAGAATAAATTATTTTTTAGCGCCCCCATTTTTTCACCTACTTAAAAACCACTATAACTTCAAATTAAATTAATTATTGTGAGCTATATTAGCGGAGATTCATTTTAAACGAGACTTTACTATTTTTTTTAATTAGATGGAGTTACCTTGACCACTACCTAGCTCTGTAGCAAAGATAGGATCTACGTTGGAACGAGCTTGCCCAGAAGATGCCTATTGAATCGCTCTTTAAAGATATCCGGGTTGTATGAATTCGGAAATACAGACGCAGGCAGGGAGTTCCATTCCTGGGCTGCTTTGCGCCGGTGGGCCTAACTGTGAACTTTAAATTCGAGCTTAACGTCGTCAATAAACCTTCATTCGAATTCGAATCAAGAGCCTCAAGTTCATACTTTGCTGAGCCACCCCACAGGTGACTGCAGTACTCCATGCAAGATCAGACTTGTGCTTTGTTATAAAGTTAAGAGGCGTGAAATATCGCTTAACCTTGTTAAGGATACCCAGTTGTTTGGCTGCAATTTGTGCTTTACATTCAATATAAGCGCCAAAGTTAAGAGTTGCGCTCAATGTTATGACAAGGAGATCTGTCGGTAAGAGAGACAGATATACCCCAAAAAGTGGGAGTCAGATCCAATTACTACTTCAAAATATAACCCGCAAGAGTTAACTTGAGACCTGAGCGCAGTAGGTAGTAGACAACGGCGCTCAGGTCTCAAGTTAACTCTTTCGGGTTACACTTGCCAATGAGAATGATTATTGAAACGCAACTTTATAGTATTCAGACAGAGTATCTTTTATTCAAAATAAAACAAACATAATCGATTCTAATATAAAAACTAATGTGAAGGATGAATCTGATGCTATTTAATAAGTTTGTTGATATCAAGTTCTAATTTACTCAAGAACAGCCGCAAGTCACCACGTTCGGTAACATGCAAACGATTTCTCTTTTTAGTAAGCAGCGTTGTCACAGCACTAAAATCACGTTCACACAAATATGACGATAGGAATTCTATCAAGAATCGTTGAACGATTGACTACAATCCAGGGTACAATTGCGGGATCGGTTTTTGTAGCCAAAAGTCTTGGTAGCCATTTTAGAACTTGATTTTTATTTCCTCGTTCATTGTCAATTCTATAAGTTCTTCTTCCAGCTGAGGTGATATTGCTGTGTTGACATTTGAAAACTGATCCAACACCCAGTCTGGTATTTCCAAGTTCAAAATGTCCTGGTGTCGTTCGGTGACGTCAATGTGGAGGTTTTCCAAATGTTGGCAGTAGGCAAACAAGTCGTTGTTACTGCAGGATACTGATAAATTCGAAAAATTTTGAAAATCACGTCTGCCCATATTCTTTTTGTGTATAAGCGTTTGGTTGCGAAAGCAGCAACGACATTTTTTGTTTCAATTAAATTTAGTGCATCGCCTTGCAGTGAGATTCACGTCGTTGGACAATTTATACAGGTCTGTCATGTAAGCTATATCATTCTTTGATGTAATGAGCTTGTTGCGCAACTCAAGAACTCTATCACAGAGTCAAACAGGTTATAAAATCGAGTCAGACAATTGCCTCTTGATAGCCAACGAACTTCAGTATGAAACAACAAACAGTTGAAGTTTTCGTCATCACTAACACAAAGCTGATGAAATAATCTATCATTCAAAGAGCTGTTACGGATTTTAATGACTGCTTTAATGACATATTGCAGTAATTGAAATAGTCGTTCACTTAAATTTCTAGCAACCGAATGTTGTCCATGAATAACGCAATGTACAGCAAGAACATCTGGAATTTTATTTTTTAAGTACGCTATGAAGCCTTTATGGCATCCTGTCATAGCCGGAGCGCCATCCGTAGCAACCGATATAATATTTTTCAAGGGAATCGCTTTCTCATCACAAAACTTTTCCAATGTATTGAATATGGTTTCGCCTTTTGTATCGGTCTCTAAATTTCTAGCAAACAATATTTCTTCACATATTTTCTCATCTTTAATAAAGCTCACGTAAGACAGCAACAATGCTTCATTAGTTGGTAAAGTGAACTCATCGAGCTGAATTAAGTATTGACTAGTCCTCAGATGATTGCACAATGATTCTTCAATGTTTTCAGCCATTTCATCAATTCGTCTTTGCACAGAACTATTACTCAAAGGAATTTTTCGGATAATATCTGCGGCCGGTTTATGAAGCACAGTAGTTATTACTTCCTTTATTGCTGGCAAAATTAACTCTTCACCGATGTTGTGTGGTTTGCCTTTTTGAGCAATTAACAAAGAGATATTGTACGAAGCTCGAAGTCCGTCATCATCTTGCTTAACAGCCGCCGAAAAGAGTTTTGCTACACTTGGCTGAGTATTATGCTTCTTCTTTAGGTCTTGAAAATATGCTACATTCTTGTCTTTCTTATCTGGATGCATTGTATTCAAATAATCTTGCAGTCTTGAAGACTTCATTGCATCATTCGAAAATGTTTTTAGACATAGAAGGCACAAAGGCGACGATGGGTTTGTGGGATTTTCAATGAATCCGAATTTAATATATTCCGCACAGTATTGCTGTCTCTTCTTTTTTACTTCCGACATTGTTTTGTTTTGAGAAATACGTAAATAAGTGTTGAACTTAAGTACTGCTTATCTATTACGCGCGAAACCGCAAATGAAAATAAAATAAATATTACGTTGTTTATATAGGACTGCATAAGCAGCACGCACCGACAGGAATAAAACAAACATGCATAAACTCGTTTACCTCATTCGACGCTCAATCGTACTCAACAAGTAAGAATAAGTATTCTATGAACCAGCCGATTCATACAGGAATGCACAAATTGGGTTATTTAACAAAAACTTGTTAAAACATGATTGCCCGCGGTCTACTATCTACGAAAATTACCTATCTAGGAATACTAATAACTATTAAAATGCGAAACTGTGTCTGTTGCCTTTGTATTTGTTTGTTTGTGTCTACTTTCATTTCGAAAAGGAGCGACCGATTGACGTGATTTTTATTTTTTTATTCAATAAAACAGGACAGATATATGAACTACACGGAGAGAAATATCGGACCGAGTTAGTTAGAGCAATCTCTTAATTAATATTAGTTGATGTTCACAAGTTGTAGTCGAGAATCGCGAGCTCAGTCGGTATCTCAGGGTCGTATTCCAGAACTCTACTCAATACTCAAGTCGTGAGCACTGAAAATCATACTCAAGTCCTTGCCATTAGGGTCGTATTTCCAGTGCTTGAAATCATACTCAAGTCTGCTCAAATCCTGACTTGAGCATTGAGTAGAGTTCTGGAATACGACCCTAAGAGTCTTCCTAGATGAAATTACAAATCTCCCCCGAAGCCTCTACACAACGCCCCCATTTTTTTCTGGGTCTCTTACCGCCCACAAGGGGGCGTTATCGCCCACTTTGGGAAAGGCTGATTTAGACAAACAAACCAAAATAAAAAGTACAAAAAACAAAAAAAACATAAAAGACAAAAATAGAAAAAAAATTGTGCGGTTGTGGCGTACGCAAAAAGACTTCATTCAGCTTATGCCACAGTCATAATTGACTGTGGCGTGACTTGTGTGTCGCAAAGTAAGTCAATGGTCGCAAAATAAAATAGAATAAAATAAAGTACTTAAATATTTGTGTATGTGTTTTTTGTACTTTGTGTTACTGTTGTGTAACAGTAACACATTATTATTTTCATCATTATCACATCATTATTATTTTATTAGAGATCGTTAATGTACTTATGTACATTAGCAAAAAATATAAATATACCTACTGTGTGTGTTTGTTTATTTATTTTTCTTTAGTTACTTATTGTACAGGAACACACAAATCACATTTAGTTAAACAAAATTATATTTTGGTGACTTACTTAAGAAACAAATAAAATTAACAACTCAATCGCTCCCAGTTAGATTTTGAAAGAAGAAAGGAAGGACAGGCCCTTATTATTGCTGCTTTATAAGCAGTTAGGTTACATGATTAAGAGACGTCTGCTCGCTTCGAGATTATCGTATGGAGTGACGACGGAACGAAGCAAAGTAAGGATGTGGAAGAAAAGGAAATATAGAACGATTCAAAATTTCAAGAGTAAGTGGCCAGGAACCAGAGACAAGGGTAATAAAAAGGTGAGATGAGGATGAATGAGGTCGCATCGTCACAACCTTATTGCGTACACCCAGATTGAGTGCGATTCAGCAGCTTGATTTTGATTGCCTCCCCCCATCGAGTATATAACCAGAATTAGAGACGAAATAAAGGCCATATATTCCTGGTAACACATTAGCTATACAGCTCTTATAAATATAATTCCCGTTTGCACTGAGATATAGACAGGCCAACTATTGACCTGTGCGTACGTCTCCGTATATTCCAAAAAATATTTTGTATTTATT
>NW_020653854.1:24106511-24154317 GCF_003589595.1 Hyposmocoma kahamanoa
CTCACAAAGTTTTAAATAGGCACTAAAATTGTACAAAGCATCCTAAAAATAACAGTAAGGTAACGGTAACTTGCGAGCCATAGCGTCATTGTCCAAAAATGTTAGGTGGCGCGGGCGGTCGTGTTCGTGCTTTATGATTTGTTTTTATTTTAATGTTACACCTGAGTCTATTTGGATGTTTTGTTTTCATTTTATTTAACAATCACAAAACCAAGCGTTATAGCTACGACGGTCCAAACATCTGATTCATCTCTTTCGTTAATATCGGAATATTAAAGTCACAGGTTTAAAGTTCCTACAAACAAACTTTGTTGGTAACTTTTTATGCTTAAATTGGAAATATATGATATAACACAAATATTTATAACAAATATATATTAGACAACATCGCATACGTTGATCTGATCCCAAAGTAAGTAACTAAAGCGCTTGTATTATGGAAATCGAAAACAACAACGGTACCGCACACACCCTGGCCCGAGACAATATAGAAAAGTTATTTTCTACACTGATCCGGCCGGGGATCAAACCCGGGACCTCAGAGATGGCGACACCATGAAAACTAGTGTGCGAGCTACTCGACCATGGAGGTCGTCATAAAATAGGAGAGTTATGCTCCCTCTACAAAAGAAATGTATAAGAATATTGGTAAATGTCGACCCATTGGAAAGCTGCAGGCGTCATTTTACTAAATTAAATTCTACATTTTGGAAATATGCAAATTCGTCGGTAAAAACAGACATTTCTTCACTAAAGCAAAAGACACTCACACTCAACCGTTAAACCTCAGACGTAAAGATAGACAGGCATTTTCTAGCTCAAAATGAAAAATGTACGACACAGGACCATTTGTAATGGCAAATAGAATCTTCAATAGAATCCCCAAAGGAATTTCTTCTTAATCACAGACTAATTTATTTACCAAACACCTGAAAACACATTTGGTAAAGAAATGTTATTATAGCCTACAAGAGTTTTTGGAAGAACAATTAATATAATAAATTTGTATTGAATTGCATGCTGTAACAACAACAACAACAAGCACGTAGAAAAATTCGTGAGGTCCGCTTGGCTCTTGGCATAGCGTCTGACACGGTTTGCTAGAAGATGTCGGTTCGAATCCGGTCGGATCGAAGGTATTTTTTCTGGGTGTTCGATCTTTGCATTAACTAATAATTATAACAAACTAGTGGAGTAATTTCACAAAAACAATTAAATTAATAATTGATTTTTAATCCACTTTACAACGTTAAAAGTCATACTCAATCAATCATCAGCCCCGCACTGGGGAAATCCTGTATCGCGGGTGCTACACACACACGCACGCACTCAGGCACGCACACACACACACAACCAAAACTTTTGAGTTTGGGTGTAACTCCCGAGATAAATAAATGCTATTAAAAAAACCGGGGTCTCTGCGTGGCAGTCCACCAAGGTATCCGTTCGACCACAGAGGCAATTTTAGGCCACCAGATTTTTAAATGAGTACAGCATGGAATTAGTGAGGCAACAGATGCTGGTTCGAGTCCAGTCAGAGCGAAGGAATTTTCCTCTGTGTTTATTTTATCTTTGTATCAATAATAATAACTAACTAGAGTAGTATTTTCCGCAGTGGTCGGAGTGACCCCACACACTAGTGTCTTCGAGCGTCAGTGTTTTTCTAACGCATGTACAGAGCGTCGATACGACGATGTCCGCGAGTGACGCAGGCTCTTTGGAGGCACCTCGAACGGCGCTCGACGCCCCCAAGGTTTTCATAGGTAAAGTCGGCACTTCTTTTAAGTGCATTATAATTGCTGACCACAGTACAACTGGCGTATCGACTGCATCGAAATTGGCGTACAGTCGGCTATATATAACAATGTCTATACAACAAAGTTACGTAGTGTAAGTAGTATAATTTAATTACTAATGAAAGATTTGCTATCACAATGGTTGTATCATATCGGCGATCTGCGATCTGGACCGCCCGTGAGCCAGCGTCTGTGCACATAACAAAAAGTTCATTGCGAACTTTCGTTTACCAGAGACGTTAATTAGTGTTCACTGATGGATTGCTTTCTTTAGTTTTATGTGGGTAGGTCCACGATGTGTGTACGTACCTAAAGAGGTACCGAAGGCAACATATTTTTTTTGCTCCTCATCGTCATCAACAACCCGTTTATACATCCCACTGCTGAGCATGGACCTCCTGTTAGGCAAAAAATTTCAAAAAGCCCACGAGTCGTTTCCGAAAAGATGATGAAGAAGAAAGGCTCGCGGGTTGCATTGACGCGCATCCCGCTCGCTCCAATAATGAATGGCCGTCACAAGACGCGCAAATTCAAAAAGGTCTGTATCTTTTTACTCACAACATATTGTATACCATTAAGAAACATGGTTTAGGTCATAGTTCGCCGCGCTGGCCCAATACGAGTTGATGACTTCACACATTTTCCGAGGGTTGCGACCCTTCTTGGACGTGCAGGTTCAGAAAAAGCTCATGACAAATTTTAAGTTGTAGGAGTTGTTCCTTTAGTGGTACTACAATAAATGAAAAATTTAACCAGGCTATTAGTTCTTTTTTGTAAAGAGATCTCAAAAAATAGAAAGTCTTAATTAAAAACAAATTGTTTTTGACCTACAATTTTTGACCCAAGATTTTTCATACTATGTAAAGTAAAACGGAATGCAATCCCACGAAACGGAACGAATTTTTATGTAATTTTTTGGCTAGTGGCCAATGCCGTAAAAAAATATTGACACATCAGATGTCAGAGTCATTCTTGTTGCAATTTAATTAGCCAATAACAATTACGATTTTTAATATTTACGTGTTGCTGCTTTTTGTACTATTTTTAGTATCGCAGTGTTACTAGAATTAATTTTAATAATATATACATAAATTTAAATAAATAAAAAATCTAACTAATTTTTTATTAGAGGCTGGTTAAATTTTTCTGAGAATAAAGTACCAAGCTCTTTACTAATTCGGTACAATTCCTTTTCCACATAAATTCTGAGAAACTTAAAGGTGCAAGCTCGGATTCTAGCCCACGTCCTCTGCAGACAGTCGGTCAAACCATTAGGCTACCATGCCCCTTTTTTCTCCTTTCAATTTACTTGTTTTTCGTAAATTTGGTTTAGTAAAAAATGCTTTTTTTTTATAACATCAAGTGACGGCACGAACAAGTCGGGCGCCTGATGGTAAGCTACCGGTGGCGTGAAAATTGTCTGTAGTAAACCCAAAGCAAAAAAAAAAACACTTGCTTTAACAAGTGGCGCCTTGGCGACAATTAAACACAACACTTACTAGCACACAACATACTAGTACATTTTATTTCACTGGTTAATTATTCTACACGTAAAATTGAGACAAAATGCATTGACTTACAAATAAATGGACGACGGGTTTAATACAAAAACCACGAAAAAATGTCCCAAGTCAACCTATTTAAACGTAGTGACATGTAAAGGAATATGAAAAAGCTAAAACGTTGAATTTAAATTGTAATGTCATCGCAGTACTGTCTAATTTTGCTTGCTTCACTGTCAGTCGAACAAACGAAGACTAAAGCGTGAATGACGCTCTGTATACGATTTTAACGCCCTATAAGTTCAGATACTTTTTAGCGCGGACCCGACGTCCATATAATTGTAAGTCAATGACAAAATGTAAAAAATATTTATAATATTTGATGACACGTGGAAAATTTTAGGCAAGCCGGTGGGAATCGACTTATATGGACGCCTCGCTTACCTGTCCATAACAGTTGCAGTACCACACAGAGCTTATAATCGCAAAGATCTAACGGGCACTGCCACTGCGCCCGTCACCCTGAGACATAAGTTGACAAGTCCCGTGTGCCTGCTATTTCACCATTCACATTGTTAAAATAATTTGCAAACCGTATGTGGCGTAAATTAGAACATGTTGAGATAAATTAAAAATGTCAGTAGCAGTAGACTTCCATGTGAAAGAATTCGTCCAGGGAAGTACTGCCACCTAAGCTACTTCTGCTGCCAAGCAGTAATGTGCGCATTAATGCGTTTCGGTTTTGAATGGTAAGGGTGATAATGAATTTACTGGACCATAAGACTTGTCAACCTATGTTTCAGGTTAACGGGCGCAGTGGCATTGCCCGTCAGATCTTTGCGATTTAAAGCTCTGAGTGGCCCTGCAACTGTTGTGGACAGGCGTCCACCAGGCACACGACTTGTTCGTCCCGTCACTTGGTGTAGTAAAAAAAGCCTCTTCGCGAGACAACTACATAGTACTTATTTGAAAAAGAGTAAATCCTAAAAGATAGTATGGCACCAGACTGATGCTGTGATGGTGGTACCTGAGCGAGTTCGTTCAGGGAAGTACCTTACCTATTCTTTTTTTTTTTTGACGGGGGGAAATCTTTATGGATATCCCTGAGCCCAGGGAGACTCAGGGGTTATTTGGGGACTCTCCCTCCAGACTGGAGGGCCTACCCCACTAAAACCCCCCCGGGTTTCCCTCTCGCCGGTTGAGTCGGCGCCATGGGATCAGTGAACATTCACCACGACGCCGCCCGGCCGCCCTAGCTTACGCCAGGGCTCCCGCGCCAACGGAGGGGCGAGTCGGTTGTCCTCCGACCCGCCCCCAGACGAGTGAGGCCGTGCAATGCAGGCTCCGGAGTCCCTGTCCAGAGCACGCTGGTCTCACTAGGGGACAAGGCGAGCAGCGAACTGCCTTCGCCTTCTCCCCGTACGTCTGCGCCGGAGCGGGTGCGCGTCCGCCGCGTCCTCGCGCACCCGCTCCGCGGCCTCCTTTTGCGACATAATCTCTGTGCAAAAGGAGGCCACCGCCTCCCAGGACTCTTCGCTATCGAGCATGGCGGCAACCACGCTCGGCAGCGAGAGGTCGTGCCCTACAGTCCCCGTCAGAGTGCGGCGCTGCTCATCCCACCGGCTACACACCTCTAGGGTGTGCTGCGCGGTGTCATCCGCAGCGCCGCACCTTACCTATTCCTGCCGCCAAGCAGTAATGTCAGCATTACTGTGTTCCGGTTTTTAAGGGTAAGGGTGCTGGTAAAATTACGGGCACATGGAACTTGTCAACTTATGTATGTATATGTAATTTAATAATTACTATTGTTGTGTGTGCAGGATTTGTTCGTTCCGTTACTTGAAATTTAAAAAAAAGCGTCTGCTGCTCCTTCTCCAGCTGCACAATGGCGAAGCTTTAAATGACTATGATCTAATCTTTGTGATTAAAGCTCTGAGTAGCACTGCAACTGTCATGGATAGGCGTATCCCTTACTACTAGGCGCATGACTTGTTCGTTCCGATACTTGGGTATCATAAAAAAATTCCTGAGGACGTCTCACACAGAGATGAAACTAAAGTCGGGTATATTTTTGGTGGTGGTGGTAATTTTGTTATCTTTTTAGGCTGATGGTAATGAACTCCACTGTAGTGATCTTAAGTTAAGAATTCAATAAGTATATATTATAAAAAATGATAATATGTAGAACTTAAAAATAACATAGGTAGATTTCAATAAGCCTGGATGTAAATAAAACAGTAATCGATTCTTCTTGACCTAGATTCGGTGGCGGGTCAAAGTCGTGTCGCAGTTGCGGGTATACTAATTCACTACCTGAATACTGAATGTCCTCATTGTGTACTATAAATTTTATAAATAGTATTGGTATAATCTGTGTTCTATCGTGTACTACAAAGAAGATATTTAGTTTTTTCAACTACTTTTTAGCCGTAGCGCCATCTATGAGAAATCTTAAGTATTTCGTCACCTTTAGAGCTACCAGCTCCGGCTAGAGATGTCGCTATTCATTGTATTTAAATTTTTATTGAATTCATATTCCATTATTTTTTATGGAAATTACTCCACTAGTTTGTTATAATTAATACAAAGATTGGACACTCAGAAAAAAATCCTTTGATCCGGCCGGATTCGAACCGACGTCTTTTAGCCTACCGTGGCAGACGCTATGCCAACTAAGCCACGGGACGAATCATTTCTTTTTATTTTATAGGTTATTTTTAGCTTTGAAACTCGACAAAATAAAACTGGACTGGAAAGCAAATCATATCTCAATAGAAAAAAGGTACTATCTACTCATTAACGAAAACCAGTCATCGATCTATCTTATTCATCAAGCACTCCGGAGCATGTCGGTCGGCAACGTGTTAGCGCAGTGAGAAGGGGCTAACCCAATTCCGGTGCTATCAGCTTTCACGAATTGCGTCACCGGCGGCGACGCGCGCTCTGTGCCGATTGTCGAACGCCCCGGCGCGGTCGTAGCAACGGCGGAACTACTACGTCAGCGCACACGCACAAAAGCACCGAGATTCGGTAAGTGAGCAGCGTGCGAACTAAAGTTTTTATCCTGGGAATCCCGGTTTCGCTATTTCGCGAGTCCCAGGATTCTTTTGGCATTTTCGAGGCACGAATTGAGGTTTTCAGTTTCGAGAATAAGAATACAGTTTTGCATAACTAAAGTAGAGCTTCTTGTGAAAGAGTTAGTTCAGGGAAGTACCGCCATCTTATTTCTGCCGCCAAGCAGTATAATGTGAGCATTACTGCGTTCTAGTTTAGTACATGGGACTTGTCAACTTATATCTCAGGGTGACAGGCGCAGTGGCAGTGTTCCTCAGATTTTTGCGTAAGCTCTGAGTGGCACTGCCACTGTTACGGACAGGGAGGTTATAAAAAGAAGCTAAAAAGCGGGACGGTCCCGCTCAAAGTGGAACGTGTGGTCTGAACTTTGTAACCGTAATTTAATAATTGCTGTTGTTGTGTATGCATCATATTGGCTTTCCTATACCATAAATCACAGGTAAGATCTTAACCTTTAAAACTGGTACGCAGTATACCTCACATTACTGCTTGGTGGCAGAAGTAGGTAAAATCCACTAGACCAACAGATTTTTTTGTCTTATAATCTCTAGAGATTAGAACGATAGTAATAAAACCAGGTCCTCTCTTTTCGAAACTACATTAAACGCACCTTTTTTACGTCGCCACTATAAAATAGAAAAAAAATCATAAACTTTTTGATATTATAATTTGAGTCAATAAAGAACTTGATTAAAATGAGCTACGATGTTGCAGACAGACACAAAGAGAAAGGCTTCAAACTATAACCCCCCTCTTGCGTCGGGGGTTAAAAATAACCTTATTTTACCCATCTCGGAAAATCGGCATAAACGGGCGCTGTTAGGCAGTATCGATTGAGGCTATTTCAGACTGCACGAGCTCTCGCGTCTTGTTCTATTTATAGAAGTAAGTGATTCATTATTTTATTATCATGTTTTATGCTGCTACTAGGCGGAATGAATATTACAATTTTCATTGCGGTTTTTGATTGGATATGTACTAACTAACCAGACATAGGAAGACGCATAGCACATTTTATTTTAATTGTTTAAACTTTATTATACAACACACTGAAGTACAAATGGTGGACTTAATGCCATAAGACATTCTCTACCAGTCAACCATTGGGCCAACTATACTAAAACAATATACAAGAAAGCTAATTGATATTTTGTATGGTATATGTAAATAACATAATATAAACATACTTATTATACATTTATTTACTTATTTGACGGGACGAACAAGTCGTACGCCTGATAGTAAGGTACACGTCTATCCATACCAGTTGCAGTGCCACTTACAACTTTAAATTGCAAAGATCTGAGGGGCACTGCCTCTGCGCTCGTCAGCCAGAGACTTAAGTTGACAAGTCCCTTCAAAACCGGAACATAGTAACGCTGACATTACTGTTCGACGGCAGATATAGGTAACGTAGCAGTACTTCTACTTATACTAAAACAGAAAATTAAATAATAAATAATAGAAGTAATAATAATAATAATAAGAATAATAATAATAACACACACACACAATATATCCCCGCACTAGGGAAACCCTGTGTCGCGAGTGCCATGGACACACACATAGACAACCATACATCCAAACTCACGAGAGAAATAAATGTAGGCCATACAAATATTTCTCCTGGCCCGGGAATCGAACCTGGGACCTCTGCGTGGCAGTTTCTGTGTGTCAAAGTGTCATAAAATAATCTACTGCAGCCATAAAAAAGAGCGCAGCAGTACAACGGCCAAGTTTCACGCCAGTGATCGAGTCTTTTGTCACATTGCGGCGCATGGCAGCGCTCTACCACACAGGGGAGCCGCGACGCATGTCGTACTACGCGAATACGCGGTTAATCAAGTTGTACTTAGAACTCGATTTCACGCGTTGTTAACATTTGTTCAAATGGTTCTTACTAGTGTAATAATCATGTTGATTTTTTTTACGCGACAATAATTGTTACTACATTAAATTTTTTATTTGGATTGAATGATATTTAATTATCCAGTGATCAATTTCGAGATTGCATACTTAGTAAACTGTTCGATTTATGAACCGATTTCATGTTATAAAACTATTAAACTCATTTAGGACACAGATTTTTTGTTTTTTTTTTATGATACTAAGGGTCGTATTCTAGAACTCTACTCAATGCTCAAGTCAGGACTTGAGTATGATTTAAAGCACTGAAAATCATACTCAAGTCCTTGCCATTAGGATGGTATTTCCAGTGCTTGAAATCATACTCAAGTCTGCTCAATCCTGACTTGAGCATTGGTCTCATCACGCCTTGAACCTCTGCAACTGCGTAGAGATGTTGCATCGCTTAGCGCCTTTTACCGCATGTACCATTGTGAGTGCTCTGAAGAGCTGTTCAACCTCATCCCCCCTTCCCCGTTCCTGCTCAGAAGCACACGTGCTGGCCTTCGTAGTCACCGTTTCACTACCTGCCGCATTCCATCGCGTACTAAAAGGTTCGGTGGCTCCTTTCTCTGCCGCACGGTTGACAAATAGAACTCCCTTCCGGCACATGTCTTCCCTCCCTCTTATGATATGGGGTCCTTCAAGCGAGGCGTGAAGAGGCATATTGTAGGCAGGCAGGGTGGAGGTGGCTAGTGCAGTGAGGGTTTCATCGCTGCACTAGGTTCCTTCGCGTTTGGATACCACTTTCCACTTAACATCAGGTGGAGTGGAGTCATTTGCCTGTCATGTATAAATTAAAAAAAAAATTGAGTACAGTTCTGGAATACGACCCAAAGTTACGTGACGAACAAGTTGTGCGCTTGGCGGGAAGCGAAGGAGTGTCACTGTCGTCTCCATAGCAGTTGGAATGTCATTCAGAGTTTTGAATCGCAAAGATCTGAGGGGCACTGCCAGTGCACTCTTCACCTTGAGACATAAATTGACAAGGCCCATGTGCCTGTAATTTTACCAGCACCCTTACCCTTTCAAACTGGAACGCAGTAATGCTCACAATACCGTACTTCCCTAGATGAACTCTTTCATAAGGAGCCACACTTAAGCTATAATAAAAAAAATAAAAAAAAAGAATGAATTAATAGTTTTATTATGATAAGTATAACGTTTACTGTATGTATCAAAATTAATCTATTTATAATATTCCTATTCCTATTTAATTAAGGTTAAAGTTAAATAAAATAAATAAACTATAAACCTGACAAAAGCGTAATAATTTGTACAAAGCACAAGAACATTTCAATAATAGTTTCCCACGCGTGGGATGTGAATTGCGCGAGCACAATAACTCGGAAAGTTGCAACTTTATGAGGAAAGTCAAGGGAACTACATTTTCTCCACGAGAACTTTTTTCATACATTTTTATCACCAGTCGTGAGTATCTTTTTTTGTACTTCTACAAAACAAAAGATACTCACGACTGATCTTTACGCAAGGGTTCACGAAAAAAGACTATAACATTTAGGCTAGGTAGACCCCGTAAAATATGACCTGATACAACGACGTAAACAGATTTATTATTGAACTCTAGCACTAATTGATCCGATAGAGACACGTATCGTGTATAGAACTAATAAAAATGTAAAACAATTAAATTAAGCACGTGAGGTAATGTAGAGAGCCTTGTGAAAGAGTTCGTCCAGGGAGTAAGTACTTGCCACCTTTAAAGGGTAAGCTGATGAAATTACAAGCACATGGGACTTGTCAACTTATGTCTCATGGTGACGGTCGTGCACCTCAAATCTTTGTGGTTGCAAAGCTCTGAATGGCACTGCAACTGTTATGGGCATCGGGAATCGCTTACCACACGACTTGTTCGTCCCGTCATTTGGTATCATAAAAAAATATAGGACGAGTCAGGCGGTTCCTATAAAATTGTTCAATTGATATTACAGTCACACGACGTGGACTTAACAATAAACGACTCGTATAATATAATATAATCAGCGTTAGGTCATAGACGATGAGATTCTAAGAACCCTTCAAAAATGCCATTGAAAAACATTAAGAGGCAATGAAAGCGGCATTGCTTCATATCATACGGAACGCGACTCGACCGTGAAGCGAGGAGAAATTGCCATCACTTACCCACGTGCAGGCTTTCCGCAACATCTCGATTTATCATCATCGTACATTTATAATACTGTTATGTTTTTTGCTGTCGATAAAATGATGCTTCTATTAGGAAAGAAAGGATTTACTGAAAAGTTAAGAAGTGACCTAAATTGTTTATATTTATGAAAATCGTGCCACGTTTAAAGCAAAAATCGTAAATTATTTTAAAGAATTTTAGTATACTTTGATAGAGATATCAAAACAAGATTAAATCCCTTAACACGTGTAAAGTCTCCGGTTGGTTGGTACCTTAGTGGAGTGCGTGCAGTGCCGTGGTGGTGATAGCGGGATTTAGCAGGCGCTCGGTCGCGGTCGGAGCCCATCGGCCTGCTCCGCGACCTAACTCCGGCGTGATTGCAAAAGCCGTGAGCGCGAGCGAGACTTCGCCCCCTTCCACCCGCCCGGGCCTGCTCCGCACGCCAGTCTGCTTCTAGCCTCGTTATAGAGCAGTTGTGTTGCTGCTCTGTCGCGCTATCTAGCCGTCTCTTAATTCGTATAATTACTCAAAATAAAAACTCAGACCTTTATACAAATACTGGACGATACGCTCCACCGAAGCGCTACTGCCGTGCATGGAGGTGGTGAAGTGTTGTGACAGTGCATTGGAACTGCTCGCGCTACGTCGTCGTCGTGCCTGAGTTGGCGTCGACCCTCCGACTTGCGAGGTAAATGCCGAGACTCCTACGATCGCATACGTGGACGAAAACCGGATTGCGGTGTCGCTTCATAAAACCTATTTACTAAATATTCAGTGCAAAAAAAAATAGATTTCTTACGTGCGGCGAGCTGAACGTGGCTCGAACAATTTACCGTTAGCTCACGTCTCGGTCGGTGCTTCTGCCCTGTTCGTAAACTGTTGTTCCAGACAGTGTTTTCTTTAAAAATCTTCTATTTATTCAACACCATAAATTTGACCAGGCGTAATATACTAGCAAGTCAAAATAAGACAAGAATTGAACCCTGTTTAAAGTAGATACTTCAATGCCACTATTTCGATAAAAGAGGTTACGTATGCGGAAGCGCGGTGGAAATTTTATTGTTCTTCAATCAAGTGGTAATTCGAACATGTGATTAATCTTTATTGGAGAACTTTAGCTGAATTCGATGTTTCAAAGAAAATTGAACTTGAAAATACGTTATTGACTTTCTAATTAGGAAATTAATTTGACCTAAGACGTCGGCTAAATGTTTTCCAGTATGCGACTTAAAGGGCGTGGCAAATGGCCAAATGCTTCAAGGTCTGCGGGACGGGTTTTTAAATCGTGAACTACGGACTAGCACAGACCACTTGAGAAATTTCGACATCACTCGCGAGCGGGTCACCAGCCATTTAAAAATCTCAATAGTCTCCACAATCTGTTAGCTATTAAACAAGACCACAAAAAATGGATATCAGTGGAGTTAGTTTTTATAAACAGCTGTGTTCATTTTCGAGAAAATGTGTTGACGCTATCGAAACTGATCAACATGTAGAAGTGGATAACAAAGGAACGTAAAATACAATTCTCAGCAATACAGAACTGATGGAATTATAAAAAAGTTTATCTCACAAGTTAATTACAGTTACAGTAATAATAAGAGGAGTCTTTGTAGTGCTTTGTTTACCCCCAATTAATTAATACTTTTCATTTAAGCATTCTAAACTATGCGTAATTACAGTGCCAATAACAAACACATTAGTAATTTTCAAATGAAGAACGAAGGACCCAATCTACTTTTGATTAGTTGAATTGCACATTAATAAATGAAGGTCTGTATATGAAATAAACCACACAAGTGTGAATAACATCAATCAAGCTTGATCAAATACGAAAAAGAAATGTAATAGCAACAATTTAGTTACTTTAAAATATATTTCTCATGGTGAAATCAAATGTTATGCCTTAGCATTTTAAACAAAACGAAAATGTATAATAACAAAGCATCGAATTTGGACGGGAGCAACAAGGAAATTAAATTGCAAGGTTTCTTATATAGACACGGATAATTGTGGATCCACGGAGATCGAAGATAGAGAAGATGAATGAAATAGAAATTTTAAAGTGACAACAGTTGCGTTATTATAACGAAACATCATCAGTGTTGTGCGTCGATGCTCATTGCTTTCTCAACCGGGTCTATTTTTAGCAGCCTGTACAGCGGCGAGGAGGGCTGACGGCAAGTAGGTCGCGATATTCGCGCATCACCTGATGAATATGCGCACGCGGCGATTCCAAACTCACGAGAATTTTTGAAATATTCTTTGTAAAATCTAACTTCCCAACTTCAGTGACAAAGCTGTTTTAGTTGCATAATTTGCAGCAGTAATCTTCGTCGCTCGTTGAAGCAATCAATGTCAACAATGTAAGTGGGGCGTACCAAGGTTAAATCACTGCGATGCATCGCAAGTAGGTATTGTGCATAAGGTAGGTATAGAGCATAATATTGAGATGGGATCATTTTTTTATTTTCTGTAGTAGATCAAATAGATAAAGTAAGAATTAATGGACGAAATAACTCTTAAAGATCGCAAAAGTTAGGTGTCTGAATTATGGGAAATATTAATGCAACGCGCCCATCTGATTAATGACCATCGTGAATTTTAAGAAAATGTTTTTATCGTCGGTTTACTTGAATCGGGCGGTAAAGATTTCGAGGAATGGTCGAGTCAGACCAGAACAGGTCGTACACCCAGAGCGAAGTGAACGGCCGGAAGTTTTTGTAAATTACGACTCTGTTATACTGAATTAAGTTCTTTAATTAAACATGGGTTTGAATATGACGTACATTTGAACTGAAACTAATGGGATTACATTGAGTAATTTGGACGACGATGAGGACTGAATGTAATGTTAGATTAAAGTAGTTCGCAATACATCCGCTACTAAGATTTATTATGTCAATAAACTGTAACATACATGTATAAGAAAAGGTGAATCAAAAGTAATCGATTGTAACGTGAACGTAGCGGACGTTGTAGTCGATTGAATGTATCAAAGAAAAAACAAAGATAACGACGTTAACAAAATAAAAGAAAGATAACGTGGCTAATACTCGCATTTGAAAACCCTGTCAACACTTTATTTAACACAATGAAATTGTATACGTAGTGTTGTATGGAGTAAGTCTTTGATTTAAGTGCGGTCTGACCATTTAAATAGGTCTCAGCTATATAGTTAAGAGGCGTGAAAAAGAGATAGACACAGTAATAAAGCGAATTATAACGAAAATAAGTGTAAGCAGTAACAGTGAACGACCGAAATATGGCGTGAAAGATAATTTCCCTCGGTGGCCGATGTCGTCAGCTGATAGCCGGGGGGAACGGCCGCGACTTTGTCTCTCTTTATCTGAACGCACGCAGGCCACAGGGTTATCGAGTTATTTTTCAGATGCGATTTACGATTGCCATCGGTTCGAGGTGAATGGGTCAGTTTGCCTGGTGTACCAAGTTCATTTAGGGCTATTTCGACATGCCAATATACGGGCATAGAATCAACCTACTACGTTTACGTGTAGAATGCAGTAATTTGGTGAAGTAGTCAATTTCGTTAGTGAACAAAATGCTTTGATGAATCGGTAAAGTGAACAATTTGTAGGAATTTTGTGTAAGTAACTTGGAAGTTTAGGCCGTTCCGAGAACTTGAAACGATATTGTAAAGTCAAGTTCTGATCGTTAAAGTCTTTGTCTTTCTGTATTTAACGTCAAAATGTTTATTACAGTACCTATTACGGCCATTTCTTTTTAACGCATCCTTTTGCATTTACTTACATGATAACTAAATTATAAATGGTGTAATTAAGTTAAAGTTTAAGCAGAATCCGGCATCGAGACCGCAAAGCGTTAATCAGCGAACGTAGTAAGTTCCCATCATTAAAATAACGGTGAGATTAACTACTACTTGGAAAAGGGACCAACATAGGTCCCTGCGGTACGCCGCTAACATTTTCTCAACTTTAATTACTTTTTAGAAAGCTTCACTGTATTAATTGCAAGAAATTAATTAAAGTTAAAACGAAATGGTTTGGAATGCTGAATGGTGACTTCCGCTTTATAATAAGTGATACAATTGTTGGTGAAGTAGTACGACACTCAAATTATTTGAAGAAACTCATTTAATTGTAAAAATTTAACTCGTGTGATGTCAATCAATGTTATAAATCGATATATGCTATAGGAAAATTTCCGGGCTTGTAAGTAATGTTATTGTACTAATTGAATATTATGCAGGCTATCATAACTTACATCAAGTTATTCAACATTAGGTACACATTATGTAAGTAAATCATGGGTTTGACGTGCTCTAAGAGGAAGTCGACTATCGTGCGATGACGTCACGCCAGTGCGCCAGCACCGACAAGGCTGGTTGCCTGTAATTGGCCAAGATTGCTAGACGTTCGCGAATCATAATTCTTGCCAACACCGACGTTTTGACGGATTTATACGCATTAATTCGCACTTCGTAATATCGCTGGCCTTTGTATCAACGTTCTGCGAAACGGCTTTCTTTAAAGTTCTTTGGTATTGTAAATTATCTTACCGAGGTGGCTGACAGTAACAGCACTGTTCGATTTAAGTTTTAATGGATAAAAGACTTGTTCGGTTGGTGGTATTAAAATAAATGGAAAATTTAACCAGGTTATTCGTTGGTTTTTAGTAAAGAGCTCTCAAAACCTAGAAATTCTGAATTAAACACTTTTTTTTTAAACTTCCAATTTCTAGAAATTCGTTAAGGATTTTTAATACTATGAAACGTAAACCGGAACGGAATTCCACGGTACGGATCGGATTTTTATGTATTTTTTTAGCTAATGCGCTAGTGGTCAATGCCATGAAAAATATACTGTCAGACGTCAATGTCATTATTGTTACAATCTCTTAGTGTCATATTCCAGAACTCTACTCAATGCTCATGTCAGGACCTGAGTAAGATTTAAAGAACTGAAAATCGTTAGGGTCGTATTACCAGTACTTGAAATCATACTCAAGTCTGCTCAAGTCCTGACTTGAGCATTGAGTAGAGTTCTGGAATACGACCCTTACACTAGCTTTTTTTTTCTATCCTCTAAGCTTATTATAATAACGCAAAGAATGATAGTTTCATATCAAACGAACTGTTACACACTGAGGCAAAAATCAAATTGTAGGCTAGTTTTAGTAGTAGGTTAATTTTCGGTTTTAGTGAATATTTATATAAAAATACAAGTTGAAACGCGTTACTTCCTTCTGGAACATGTTGTTGGTATCTATTTTATGTTTGTCTGACGTATTTTTACAATCATTTACCGCACATTTCGTCAGTTTTAGCTAAAATTTTTGAGCTGTTCGCGGTGCAAGTTGTGTCTTGAGCACTGACGGCCCGCCCGCTTGTGTAGGCCCTTTGGGAGCGCTTCAATTTGCCTCACTTAGCGTGTGCGGACTAGGTTCCTATGCGTTATTATTCTAAGCCTTTAAGTACAATCTAGATAACAAACCTCCATGACGTTTATGAAACTAGAAAACGGACACTGGCAGAATTGAGACTAAGGGTCGTATTCTAGAACTCTACTCAATGCTCAAGTCAGGACTTGAGTATAATTCAAAGCACTAGAAATCATACTCAAGTCCTTGCCATTAGGGTCGTATTTCCAGTGCTTGAAATTATATTCATGTCTGCTCATATCCTGACTTGAGCATTGAGTACAGTTCTGTAATGCCACCCTAAGTAGTCTTACAAGCCATTCATTAAGAAAAAAGTTTTTGATTAATTTACCGTTTAAGTGTTGTCGCTTTTTGGACTTTTTTAGTATCGCAGTGTTGCAGATAATTATTTAAACATGTCTACCACACTTTTATTTTAAATCAATAAAAATGCCGGTGACGATATTTTATTTTTATTATTCTGCTAAGCTTTTTATTTCAAGGTTATATCCAGCAAAAAAAAATGAAGTTGGTTAAATTTTTATTGGAATAAAGTACCAAGCCAAGATAGAAATCTTTTATTTATAGTTTGGAATTAAATGACATATAAAATATTTTGAAGAACGAACAAACGACAAAGAACTTGGTCTTGTTCACTTCCGTGCCCTTGTAACCGGATACTTGTCATATTGTTGACGGGCAGCGGGAGAAAGTATTTTTCTTAAGGCGGGCCGTTGGTCATTGAAAACTTTATGCGGAAATGAGATTTATTTTTCGTGGTGCAGAGTGAGCAATTAATTCCACAAAGGTTAAGGACGGGCGGCGCATGTTTGCAGAAACAATTGTGAAGGTCGGTGCGACCGTAAATTGCGACTCTTTGGAAACTTGTTGCTAAGGCAGGATCATTATTGAACGCGAACATTTCACTGGCGGGAGATTGCCCTACAAAGCCCCTTTGATTCTGAGTAGGTACACGTGCTCAGGGGACGGGCCCGGTTATTATAACGATGTTATGATGCTCGTTTCTCAATCTGGTTTCACCTCGTGCCAATGGATTCAATATTGTATTTTACTTGTGACTGTGAAACCTTTGAACATTTTTTTTACAATGGATCCAATTTTGCGTATGTTATTTTTCTTTTAAGTAGTATTTCCTATCGATTTTGAATACGAAAGTGGTGAAATGCCGCCCGATTACGTTGAATATGCGATCGTCAATTTGAAAACTCAAAATATTGGTTTTTATTTTCTATAATCATTCTTTTTTTTAACCGACTTAAAAAAAGGAGGAGCAAAAAGAGGTAAAATTACTGTATGTTTTTTTTTAATATGTATGTTTAAGAACCGATTTTGATGATTATTTTTTTGTTGGAAAAAAGTTACCTTAGAAGTACTCCTGTTTAAATTTTAAGAAAATATTCCACCTCTAATGGTGCCAAACTAGGGGATGGTAAGCGACAGGCCTGTCTATAATATTTGCAGTGTCAATCAGAGCTTTAAAACGAAGATCTGAGGGGCACTGCCACTGCGCCCGTCATCCTGAGACATAAGTTAATAAGTACCTTGTGCCTATAATGTCACCTTCAAAACTGGAAGGCAGTAATGATTGATAGAGGAAATAGGTAAGGTGGCTTGAGTTGACTTCCCTGGAGGAACTTTTTCACAAGAAGCTCTGTTGCTAAAAAAATATTATTAACTCAGTACAATTCTCCTTCTGATCCCTCCACGCATCCCGATCCTTTTTGAGGGAATTTGCTTACAGATACTGTGCTGAACCCTGAAGGGGAGCAGCCCGACCGCACTAAACCCCTGGAGTGTTCCTCCTTTCCGCTGTAGGTACGGGTACGCTATTACACTCGTCCGCGTCCCCACCAGAGGCTGGCCGCGCCCTGCACAGACCCTCCCCGAGAAGGGAGACATGTCGGTCCCGATTCTGAGCTAACTGGAGCCAAGCCGTATCGTAAGCGTCTAGTTAGTCACGCCTTCGTTACCTTGGTCCACAGGTCTTCAGGCGTTATTATTATCAGTTTTTATATATCTCAGTATAATAAAGAGAGACTTAAAACATCGAAATTTGAAAATGGTACGACAAATACATTCCTACCGATATAATTTAATAATATATTTGGTCTGTAGCAAAATTTTGTCCGTCGTCGTCGGTGTATGTTTCAAGGAAATCGTGTTACCGGTTTGTAATTAATTTTAAAGGGTTCCAGCTACCCAGTCTGCTGCAGGTAGTAAAAACTACATACCTTTCACTTCGACGACGACCCTGCAGTTAACAAAGATTTTTATGAGTTGTATGGTCAAAATATTCAAAACTTATGGGTTTTAAGAAGGTATTACAAACAAAAAAGCGAATAAAATAAAAGTTAAAGTATTGAAAATACGCATAAAATGTATAAACATGTAAAGTCATACCTAATCTATGTTTATATGTAACGTTAGGGTGCGTTCCTATTATGTCGTGACGACACATAGTATGCAAATCAAAGTGTCGTGGATTGTACACATAGAACAACACGATTAACTGTCGTTCATGACTTTTTTGACGTTACGACGACAGAGTGCCGTGATGAAATGAGTGAATGGGCAGTGCTAGAACGACTGTCGTCTGACGATAAATGAAACGTCACGATAAAAATGTGACGACAGATAATCGCAGCTTCAAACGATTCTGTCGCGTAAACGACAAGGCGACTGCCGTGAACCGATAAATTGTCGTCACGATCTAGTGGAAACAGTTAGATAAAGATAAAATAAACGTCCCGACACAATCACGACAGATGGTCGTGATATGGGAACAGGCTGGACACGACAGTCTTCAAACGATAAATAAAAGGTTACGGTTGCATGAACGCGCCCTAACGTGCATCACTTGCTATTGAGATAGAATGCTCTCCCTAAACTTATCGTGAAACCGATAACATAGAAGCACGTGAAGGCAAAAATCACGTGCATTGTGACAGCAGCGGAGAACTTTGTGTTTATTATATCAAAGTATCACAATGATAGAATGTATAAAAACTGAATAAGAGTTACAAAGGAAGTGTCAGTTTGTTAGACTTCACATAATTCGCACGTAACACAGCGTGGTGCACCGTGCACGCGCAACACAACTTCCGGATGCGCGGGCGCCGCTGCCGTTGCGAAATCAACGGCCTCGATTTTTCAGATCACGGTCGTTTGATTCAAGTTGGGTGTGGGCGATCGTTTCTTTTTGGAGACATTATTCAAATCATTTTTAAACGCGCCCCTTCGGACATGATTTAAAACATGCTTTTAATTTTTAAAGCAAAGAAATTTATGTGTTCAACTTGTCAAGTGCATCATTAAAAGCTCGACGAATAATTGACGAGTGAATGAATGATATACATAGAGTTCAACACACCAATTAGTCCTTTTCACAAACTAACCTAACCTCAATAACAAACATTTATGTAACAAAGTCGGTCATCAGGTAGCGTTCTCAACGAGCTATCGCAAATGTGGTCGCGCATTAAACCGCAGTTACGGCAGGTTGTGCAAAGATTCGCGAGAGAACGGTACGGCGCAAACGCTTTCACCGCGGCCATCTTGTCGGCCGTGGTTGCTGCGCGGGAGTTCATATATCGAGGAACAATAAACGTAGAAGCTATGACTTTTCACAGCCTTGCAATAAAAAAGGATACTATAAAAAATATAAACATCATTTATTCTTAGACTACATTATTATAGTAAAGTCATTCTACAGGCTGCCGAATTACAAACAATATATTAATTAACTACTTATAGTAAATTTACAGCTTGATTTTGATTGCCTCTCCCGATCGGAAACTGCGTCTTTTCCGAGTCGAGGCGCATAATTGCGATTCACAACTGGCCGATCGGAAACTTTTGACATTTCTAATCGGAACAATAGTTGCTTTAACTCACAAATTTGAAAGAGATAGTAGGAATCAGGTTCATCTTCTCGCTCAGAAACCCATCTAATTTCGAGACTCGGATGAACCTAGACACACGGGAGGCTCACACATAGAACTCGCAACTCAGTGAATCTCCGGAATACAGCTCCATTCATTCTATCCGCTAGTCATCTTCAGGATCTCGTTGCTGCTACTGCTCGCTCTTCCTACTAACGAAGTGCACATTTTGAGTATGATTGCGTAGGAATTATTCACAGCTGCATCTGCAGAAATGCAGAAATTGGGGAGCCTCAACAAGAAACTAGCAATACGGACAATATATTTATATTTCAATAATTGTTTTCCCAGAATTAAAAAGTACTTTGATTAATTCTATGTCATATCTGCCCCGGTTCACAGCAATTTCAGGAATTGGCACGCCATTGTTACGCGATCGCTGACGTCCTGAAAGTCTTTCCAAACGGCTGTCTAGAATTATTTTAAGACTTGGAACTATTTTAACTAATTGTTTTATGCGTGGCTACAGTCAAGAAGTAGTATTATACTAATGCCAAATATCGTGAATGGTTCTTCAGGTGTGTCGTAAAAAACATGACATGTAATATGTAGCTACGAAGTAAGAAGTCATTTTAAATGCATTTTTTACAATAATTTAGCGCTACTATTAAGGTAATCGATAGTTGCATGTGCTTTAAGACCGTCTCTCTAAAGAACTTATGTAGATAGACATTATAGATACCGAAAGGTACATATGTACATATGAATGGTGACTTCGAGAGATTATCGTTAAACAGTTATTACTACAAAGATCGAACAAGAAGAATAATTCCTTCGATCCAGCTGGACTTGAACTACAATATTGTAACAAGCAAACATTTCCAACCGAGAAAATCTAATTACTTTGTTTTTAGTTACATCCAATTATTTGTAGACAGAGTAGTAGTAATTTGCAAATATGCTGACTTTTTGGCAGACAAAACATTATGTACCGTTGAATTCTTAATCATTGTTTTTCATTATAATACAAAGCGAGAGTACATTGTTTTAACAAAGCTTTCCTTTGTTACAGGCCGTTAAGTAATTACGTCATCGTGAGCTGCCAAACTACTTGAAAGAGAAACGTAAGTAGGACTCAATTTTGAGTTAAAACTGACGATAAAACCTTTAAAGCTAATACGAAACTTATACGGTTGCGAAATTTCGCGCAACTAGATCCGATTTTGTCTACAAACATCGATCACCTTAAAGAGTGAGGAGATAGTAGCAGAAGAAAGAGTTCGTCCAGAGAAGAACTGCCACCCTACCTATTTCTGCTACCAAGCAGTATTCCGGTTTTGTAGAGTAAAGGTGCTGGTGAAATTATAGGCACGTGGGACTTAATCAACTTACGTGGAGGTCAGAGTGAAGGGCGCAGTGCAGTGCCTCACAGACTTTTGAAATTTAAAGCTCTGAGTGGTACTGCAACTGTTGTGGACAGGCGTATCGTTTACCACCAGAAAAAAGATAATTATTTTACTAACTTATCCCGGAAACCCATCACCCGTTTGTCCCATGCGGAAGCTATGTTGTTAAACTACTGTGTTTCTGCGTATTTGGATAACAAAAATTTGTGGTAGGGACCCACTTAGCTCTTGCAGGTTGTCTATAATACTGTAAATGTTAATGTGTGTAATGTTTACTTACAAGGAGCAACCCCTTGCACATTCTTTCCAGGGGTATTACGAATGAGCAGTAGAGTTAAATCAATATGATGATTTCAAGTCTAATTTGCTTACGTATGAAATGAATATTATTTATATTTTATTTTGACTTTCGTGTTCGCTGCACTCATAATGAACGCAAAGTCTTTTCACCTCTTCTCGATATATTTTTTATCCCCTTGCGAAGTATAAGACCAATATTGTCAAATTCATGTTTTTAAACTAGCTGATAAACTACATAAACCAGTGCTTATACCAATGTATTAAGAGCGTCTTTTGGATTGCAAGCATTGGTTTATGTACATACATTTTTAATCGTTTGTTCATCTAATTTACTTTAATGTAGTCTTTTAGCTCATAGATTTATTTAGTAATATGGTGTCAATGAATGTTGTACATATTTGAAAATTGGTTTGTGTCAGAATTGTGTTCAAGATCTGTTAAGTTTATGTAAATGTTTCAATACACATTCTGTTAATGTTCCTATTATACATAAACAAATAAACTTGGCCTTGCGTCGGTTCGCACTGCCGCGCATCGCTAAGCGATTATTGACTACATCATATATTTTGTTTACTTACTTATTTTTTATCTTAAACATCGAACTGTATATTGCGAACTGTTGAAGTCAATAGCAGAAAAATATCAAATATTTATGACTGCTGTTTGAAATCAAATATATTCGCCAATGAATAAATTCGGTACTGCTGCGCATATGTCGATAGCCTTTTATTTATTCAACAACTGTTTTGCTACTTTAACAAAAACCGTGTCACTGTTTTCTATTTTAATTCTAATTTAAACGTGTCATTATAAATTTTATGTCGTATAGCGACGATAAAAAACCTATTCGCCTTAGTTAGAAGTGATACAACGTAAAATAAATATGTTTACATGACTTAAAATGTTTATCTTGTACAGTGTTTTATCTTGCCAGTCATAAAGTAATACTTTTTACTAATAAAATAGAAATGGCCTATGCCGTAGGTTATTTATTGCTGAGATTAAAAGATAGTATTAAATAACAGGAGTTGTTATCCGTCATTAATTTTGATGTGTGGGAAACAATATCGATAATTTTTGCCACATAAAAACAGAAGAGTAAAATTAATCACATAACTAGTTTAAAGAATAAAACAAACAAAACAAAACCATACAAACGGCAATAGTAACTTATCTGTGCCCAAGTCATATTTTAGTTTAAGAATTTAAACTTTTTGTTATATTAGTTTTAGTTATTTGAAACATACAAGACAATTAAATGTTTAACAATATTAAATGAAACGCTAAACTTGGCCATACTTGATATTTTGCACCTTTAGTCGTCTTGGCTGTACTTTTATCTGAAATATTTTTATGAATGTATTAATACACTAAAAGGGTTACGTACCTACGTACTTATTTATCTCTAATAAGGGTCACAATACAACCCTCCTCACGCGTCTGTCCCCTTCTTTACATAGCCACCCTTTTGGCTCGTATCGACCTGTGTTGCCGGGATACCGAACCCCTTAGGTGGTGAAATACAGGTGTATATTATGTTTGAATGTATTATGTGAGTTATGGAGTTGCCAGCTATAGAATATTTGATATCAATATGTTAAAACTTTATCTTTATGTCTAGACAGGAATTTGATAAGATAATTGGTTGGGTTTTGCTTTAAAAGCTGTAAAAGTTGATGCCTGATCGTGTCACGTGCTTAGTGTGTGAGAAGCGGGCGACGGGCTAAGTAACCCTCATGTCAGAAACGCTGGCAAACAACACATACATAACCTTGGAATATATTTATATTGAATATCATGATGTGTGTATTAAGTATCATCTATCATATTTTTTTGGAAATATACTCCTCTAGTTTGTTATTATTATGAATACAAAGATCGAACAAACAAGACTAAGGGATCTTAACTAATCCTTTCATAGATTTCTCACAGAAGACTAATCCTTTCATAGATTTCTCACAGAAGACTAATCCTTTCATAGATTTCTCACAGGTGGCAAGAAAGCCGACAAAACAATAATTGTAACTTTTTTAAAAGAAAAAATCGATCTCAAAATTTGTGGAATTATAATTACATTTATTTGTCAATTTTTATTGAGATAGGCTAAAGGAAAGTGGGTGACTATTAATAAACGGGATTCATCTCCAAATTTGCCACCCTTAGAGGTGGTGCTGGCGCCGAATGTTAACAATACCGTGGACAGCCCGTTGCACCAAAGTCTCCATACACGAGGAACTCAAAATAGAGAATGCACAGCGTCTGTCTTCAATCTGCATGGAACGCTATTTTGGTCACAGGTGTTTGATGGTGACAGGGAGGACGGAAAGAAAGAGACCTAGAGGCAGGAGTCCCAAGCGGTGGCCGGATCAGGACCCCTATCCAGAACTCTTCGATATCTTAACTGAATCGTTCGGCTGGATACCGTTCTCGAAGCGAAGGGTGCTTTCCGACCTATTCAGAACATTCGATTCGGATACGATATCGTTCTCCAACAACGTTTATGGAGTTAGTCGGCGAATATAGATTATAAGAAAAATGAAATCCTTTTATATACATTTTTAAAGACTTTAAAGACCTAAAATATAGGAATGCATTAGTCTCGCATAAAAATAATTTAATAAAATTGAACAAAATCCAGATTTTATTTAAAATAATAAAAGATTTTCATATTACATTCTTGCTTTGTAAATGATAGGACGTTCGGTAACTTTTATTCGATAACTGCGTTCTGAATAACGTTTGTAGCCTTTGCCGGTCGAGAAGTACGAGTATTCGTACGGGACGTCGTCGACGTTTGACGTTGGATTCGGTTATTGTGAATAAAAATGACAAGAACTCGTACGATATCTAATCGAATCGGTCGACAACAGAGTTATCGTAAGGTTATCGACATGCGGATCTCCGAACAACTGGAGTTACCTGTTAACGCTGCACTACACCAGGCGACTGAGCGCAGCCGATGGATACAGATAGTTAGTAGGATGAAGTGGAGTCACGATCCTCAGCAACGACAAGGTGATGAAGTAGAAGAGGTATTATCTTGAAATTTTAATGGGACTATTAACAAAGAAAGAAATCAACGAAATCGATTCACAAATGTCGAAGTAATTGCGTAGCATACACACAAAAAAAAACTGTCGAATTGAAAACATCCTTTTTTGTAATATCCAGTGACGGCACGAAGAAGTCGTGCGTCTGATGGTAAGCTACACGCCTGTCCATAATAGTTGCAGTGCCACACAGAGCTATCTGTAGATCGCAAAGATCTGAGGGGCACTGAGAAGTCTCGCGTGCCTATAACTTCACCAGCACCCTTACGTTAAAGAAAGTGTTAAAGACAGGATTGCCACTTGTAGAATATGCGTACCACTTTAAGGAATCAATGAATTTGAAGTATTTGATTTTAAGTAACAGAAGGATCATCGTCCAAGTCTCTATCACTATGCGCACTTTTTTTTAATTAAAAAGGAAAAATCTGTGAGCTAATAAATCAGTGCTGCCCGATTACCTGCTGTTGTTGTTTCTTGTATGTTACTGTCGATGTCATTGGACTCGATTTCGTCGGTTGGTTTACCATTGAAGCAACACTGATTTCTATTTGAAAACACTGTGATGATGTTGTTATAGTAAGTTAAAAAATGTGCAGATGAAACATTGAAATCTTAAAATTGTAATACTTTTGGGTACGAAAACTATGTATCGGAAACATGGTACATGTTTTTAAATTCACGTACATGGTCAATAGCTTAATGTGCTCTGACTGTACATAGTCTGGCAACCCTGGAACCAATGGTTTTTATGGGGTTAAAAAACACTGACACATGTCACTGCCTTCTTATCTGTGGGCGTTCGTCGTTTACTGAAATAAATCACTTGCCGTTTTTTATGTCTCGTCGACCTTGGATTTACAGATTATGATGCTTTAGTCGGCGATAATTTGATGACGATCTTTCACATCAAGGACTTGTTAACCACGTTCATACTTACTAAAGGCTTATAATAAAAGGATATAAAGGTCATATAAAGGTAAGAGAAACAAAACTCTATTTTGAGTCATATGTTTTGAGCTTTATAAAGAACAGATAAAGTCTTATAAGAATCTTGATGAAGTACACGAGATTTGCTTTAGTTTATCAGGTTTCCATGTTTTAATAATAATTACGCTAAATGCAGTAGTTAGTGTGTATTTTTCGAAAATCATAACAGAGACCTTTACGCTATAAAAAACATAACCCCTAATTTTTGCAAAGCACAATTTTACCACGTCGAATAGCTGAGTATCGTGACCTTGATCTTATGTTATAGGGTTTCAACTGCCACTGAGGTACTACAAAAGTAACAAAAGTGACCCCCTTCGTATGCACTCAGTCTATTCAAACGAATAATGAACTTGACCCGAAAATACTTGTCTGGTCTCGCTACTATGACCTTCCGACTTTTTGTTTAGCTATACTTTTGTACTTTTCTTTTGTTCGTTACATTTGTTTCGTATAAATGTCTTGTCCTGCTGTCGGAATTCGCTAGACCCTTTAATGTTCTTAACATATCATTCGGCTTCTTATGTAAAGAGCTGAAAAAGGTTACCAAAACTGTAACTGTAAGTGAAGATAAAGCCTAATACAAATGAGAAACAGATAGATAGATAAACACTATATTGCTCACACACAAGAACAAGTACATAAATAACTTAAAACTAATGTGGGCAAAGACGGTCTTATCGCTAAATTATCGAAACATGTGTGATATGCGCCAGTTTAGTTCTGATGCCTATAAAATGTTCCTGGGTTTGAATGCTTAATACAAAATTGGGTTCAGTAGCGAACCTTGGGCGACTCCTATATGCGGTAGTCATAAAGTACGTTTTATAATATACATATGTTCAGGAAACAAATTTCTTGTTTATGTTAGCAAGCATGTTGTTTGTGTTTTAAGGTCTTCCATATTTTGAAACATTTCCGTGTGTTTCGCAGATGCCAATGCCAGCATTTTGATGAATTGTTTTCTTATTTTTGGACTAGGTCAGTTCTACAAGTTTGAATAGTGGATTGAGTCCGCATCCTTCTGATTGTAGTGTTTTCTAGCAATTTATTTATTTTATAAGTAACTAAATTACACTCCAAATCCTCAAATTGATTAAACACTGTAGCTGATTCGTTAGGTTTCCTCTGAGAAGAACGAGCAAGAAAAAGGGTCCAAATTTTTCATTTTTAATAATTAACCAACAAATACCAATCAGACTATCATTGAACAATAATAATGATATTCTCCGTCTTTCTACGAATCTATCTCTCTGGGATTAAGATGCTATTCAAATCAGAAATACCTAATAAATAATTTTCCAAAATCAAGATATCCCCACACCTCATAGACGATGGGTTGTCGGAAACAAGTAGAGGGGGTGTTACGGCGCGCGAGGGGGTGGGGGGAGGCCAGACGGAAGGACCGTTGACCCCGCTCCGCCCCCGCGTTGCGCGACGAACCGCCGCGCCATTGCCACCGCGAGAATCGAATTTTGATTTGAAAGCTGTTTGACGAACGCATTATAGTCAATTTCTTAATTCAACCAATCGTTGTTAATAATCGAATGGTTTATACGCATTTAAATGCAAGCTATTAATTGTTAAATTCTTGACAACATTAGAAACTGTCTATAACGAATAATCTTGTTTTTTTACGGATTAAGAAGCAAAATCTTTTGAATAGGACTTTCTTTCTAAAACGTAATGTAGACAATTTCTTTTGTTTTTAAGAAGTATGTACATAGATAATAAAAATAGAACCAAAGCAGAACACTATCGATTGCTTCTGATAATGTCGAGGGACGTAGCGTACCAGCCTTACGTTGTAGTTCGACGGCATTCTGCGACCGACGAGCGACCGCACAGAAAAAAACAACAAAACCGTAGTCCAATGAACTGGATAACTATCCAGGGAAGAGTAACAGGTTTACATTGGGTTACATACACACCACTCACGTCCATAGTTCTCTTTAAAGTTTTCAACTTTATACTTTACTGTTGCATATAGGAGAATTTCCAAACCGGTCCTGTCTTTATCACCAGTAAAGCCGAGTTTGCATTGGAAATCGCTATACATGGTTGTTAGAGTTTCCTATTCATTCCTTTCAAGGGAATCTGCCTTAAGAATGCATACCGAATGTTTACCGATAGAATAAAGATTTTAGTTTGAAATTGCTCTAGTGAATTCTACAGACCTATCTGATTTCAGAATCCAGAAATGTCTGATACAGTTACTTAGTTACATAGCAAACTTGAAGGCTTTCATTGAAGGGGCAATTTTAGTTGATATTCCCTTTATGAATTTTAAACTTATAGCAAAAAAAAAAGATGGCGGGTTTTAGTAGTTACATTTTTTACACGAATAAATTTTTAGTTTATGTACATTGTGCGTTTCTTTATTATTTATTACCATTAAGCTGATGGCTCTGAAGCCAATGCTTTATAAATAAATAATAACTGCCTCCGTGGCCGAACGGTTACCATGCCGGACTGCCACGCAGAGGTCCCAGGTTCGATTCCCGGGCCGGGAGAAATATTGTATGGCCTACATTTATTTCTCTCGTGAGTTTGGGTGTAATTTGTGGTTGTCTATGTGTGTGTCCATGGCACCCGCGACACAGGGTTTCCCTAGTGCGGGGCTATGTTGATTGTGAGCGTTATTATTATTGTGAGCGTTATTAATAAACAGTAAAAAAAAAATATAAAAGATTGTTTATTATACAGCCTCTGTTGACTTGAATGACAAAAATCCGTGGTCACTACTATAACCCATTTAGTTCTTTCATGTTATTTCCAATATATTTAAATATTATTTAAGTATAGAATGTTTGTACCCCAGAATGTTTTTACTCGTTCTCCTAAGAGGAATCTGCCTTAGGAGTAAGTAGAGTTGTTTTAAGAGTAAATTACTGACCTATTGTTAGGAATTTCTAAAATGTTGAACCTACTCTAGTGTCACTTGACACCGAGCTTAATTACCGAGCATAATGTCGTAAGTCATAACTGTCATAACTAACGCATTCGCATTTTGGTAACTTTCTAGATCTTCTTCTTCAGCCTTTAGTCACCCACTTCCTTTGTTTTTTTCCATCCTCTACCCCCACTCCTGTGTGTAGAACTCATCATTTCAACCAATATTTTTTTTATAAAGATTTATGACTCAGGAGGCAGCGTTTGAGTGCCGTCCTAATTGATATTTTAATTAGCAAAAATACGGCGTTATTTTCTTGTAACTTATTATAGTTCTGTGTACAGTACTGTAATATTAATTATAAGGAATATACATTATGAATAATGGAAATATTGTGTACATTAAGTGTTAATGTGGATCCTGCCTATTAACTGATTTTGACCTTTACACCATGAAATAAAAATGCATTTGATTATAAATTAGGGATGTCCTGTTCACATCCACACACGTCTAGCATCAGATTTTCTCAACAGTAGCAATAAAATTTCGAGAGTGGGAGCTATACGAAATTGGAAACTACTATACATCCGATTTCGTGACCGGATTCGACTATAACTTGTTCTGCGGCCAACGAGTCGCTGTTGTTTCGATAATGATTAAACTCGATTATCGCGCTAGTGATGGTCTGTTCAAACATCGTTTGCTATTTAACTAATGCTTAACAAAAGGCGTGTCTTCACTTTCTTTTTTTTAAAGAAAGTTTCATTCTTTATTTACCCTTATTCCCGTCTGCCACCACCGTGGCTTATATATATAAGTAAGCTAGCTAATTGTAACTTGTAACTAGAATTTTTTTACAACTAGGTACTTACAATATTCTTTTCCAAATAAGACGGTTAGTATCTTATGTAAGTTTTTTATTATTTTAGGACAATTTACTAAGGAATATTACAGTTATACATAAAGATGAGTTTTCCAACGGTAATGAATTTCCATATTTGTTATGAATATGGAAATTCTAAGACTTTTGTGTGGCCCAATGGCTTGCACAGTAGGCGCTGGATGAGGCGAACTCGGGTTCGATTCTCAGTAGGATCAATTTGCAAAATAACTTTTCAAAATTGGTTCTGGTCTGGGAGTTTTCGGAGGTAGTAGTACCAGGTGATTGTCTGGCCCATATTATTATAATTATATAGCGATTGTCATAACAATGAATGTAGTACATGTATGTTAGTCGGTTTGTATGGTATACATTGCATTATTATTCATCCGATTGCGATAAAACCTTCATGAATTTATGTGTGCACGTTCGTAAAATTTTTCGCAATATCAGATGCCACTATTGGCGTCTCTTGTCATGTGTTTTCTCTCTCATTGTTACGGCTATAGCTATGCTGTGCAGGTTGATAACTTCGCTCATTTTAAGCGCCATAAAATATAAAAATTAGGACAAAGATCTAATCTTTGGTTGTAAAACGTTAATAATACTAAGATTTTCTTTATACTTATTGCTTCCTTTTATAAAAATATCAACGTACGAATAGCGACAGCAAGTAGTAATTATGTACAAAACACAAACAGGCGAGAAGAGGACCACACGTGGGGGTGGCGGATGGATTTAATTTGCTTACGTCCGCCAACCCCCTAGGGCAGACGTGCCAAATTTGTTTTGCGTTTGCTACCAATTGGTTGCAGACACGACAAAATTTTAAAACCGGGGCAAATTCAGCGAAGGCAGACGGGAAATGAAGGCTGAATGCGTCGATCGTTGATCATGTATCCTAATTTTTACATGATTTTATCATTTCAGAAATGTTACTTTGTTTTTAATTTAACTGCCTCTATGGCCAAACGGTTACCAAGCTGGACTGCTACGTAGAGATCCGGGGTTCGATTCCCGGGCCGGGAGAAATATTTGTATGGCCTACATTTATTTCTCTTGTGAGTTCGGGTGTAACGTGCGGTTGTCTGTGTGTGTCCATGGCACCCGCGATGCAGAGTTTCCATAGTGCGGGGCTATGATTGTGAACGTTGTGAATGTTGTAATAATCAAGATTGGTTTTATAGCGGGGGGTATCATAAGTTTTTGTTATTTATACCTTGAACATCATCGGAAGAAATGCATTCGTGTAAATTATTAAATTTGACCAGTCCATTAATGAGCATGTGCAGATCTTCTTCTTATCGTATCGAGGACATACATGCATTATAATATCTTCCAGCAAAAGTCTTTAAAACGGTAAAGCGTGATTTAACGTAATACTTATTTATATGGTTACGAATTTCATTAATTTATGTTGTCTATACGGACTGATAACAATAGATTCCCGTAAATAATATTTGAATATATACCGGCCGGACCTAACCATGTTCAATTTCATTTTTAAGTAGAAAGCTTCCGTGAGACTCAGACATATCAAGTAAACTAACGGATAAGTTACGCCTTTAAGTCTCACACACGCACGTACGCACGTATACGCATCTTTTTATTGATTTTTTGTCTTCCTTAGTTTTTTTCACCCCTGTACACACGTTGTCTTCGATTAAAAACTAGTATTTGTTACCGGATGTCGGAGACCAGGAGACTCATAGCGCAGGTCTAATCTAGTTTGAGCTCCTGTCTCCCATCCTTTTGCTTTTGTCTATGATTATTATAGCTGGACATAAACATACTCCTGAGCACGCTAACTCTCCCGGTCTTGTGTTTCTATATGCGTATTATTTTTTGAAATTAGAGTACATAGGCGACAAATTATTATTCCTATTAAGTAAGTGCTACAAATGATTACCTCAAAAATTAAATTCTAGTTCTGTTTCTATAGATGGTTTTCGTCTCAACAAGTAGTCAACAATAATAATGATGATGAAATAAAATAAAAAGATTAGACTGGAACAAATCAGTAAGTAACTATTGAATTGTGGCTGGGTGGAAAACGGACGTCTATACAACTCTAATATTGAGTTATCGATGTTTGCTTGAACTATCTCGCTATATTGAATATCGAAACCCACACAATTACATTAACCGCCACGAAGAGAATTTACGAGCGAGACGAATTGAATAAAATTACCATAGCAATTATAATATTTTCGCATCCTAGGTGTAATAAGGCCATATCTGCAAAATTATCAACTTTTCAGGAAAGAGGTTTAAAGATTCTACGAATTTCATTATTCGGTGACTTTACTATGCTTAAATAAGTAGCAGTAGGGCTACTTGTGTAAAAGTTCGTCCAGGGAAGTCTGTCACCTTACCTTGTCACCATGTTACACCTATCTGCTTTTTAAAATAAGCACGCTTTTCAAGCTTTCAAGCTTTTACTTATGTTTCAAGTCCCACCATCTTTGTTTCCAAAACAAATTAATTCATCAATGTGAATAATAATTTTATAAATAAAAATAAAACTCATGTTTTGCAAATAAACTTACTCATCTTAAAAGCTTTAGCGGTCTATTCTTGCTTTTCGCCATCAACACAACGTTGCAAGCTTTTTTAACTTAAAAGTCTACGCGCTTAAATGTTTTTCGAAACGATTTTGTAAGCTTCAAACTAAAAAGCGTTTTAAAAAAGCACAGCGTTTTAATGTTTAAAAAAATAAGCAGTTTTTCCATTTCAACTCAAAATTATGTTTGTTTCGTATATTTCGTACTATTTTTATACGTTTATGTGATAAAAGCATTTTTGAAGGCCTCTGTGGCTGAGTGGCTTGCACACCGGTTTTCATAGTGCCGCCATCTCTGAGGTCCCGGGTTCGATCCCCGGCTGGGTCAGTGTAGAAACTAACTTTTTCATACTTCAGGGTAGAAAAGGCGTAAAAGCCATACTTCAAAGTTTGCAAAGGCGAGTGAAAAGCATTTTTATTAACGCTTTCCTTCCATTGTAATTTTTGCTGCTATTTTTATATATATTTTTTTTGCCAAAAAAATGTGTTTTCGTCAAGGAACTTGATAATTTAATTGAATTATCAGAGCTCATTTTTACAAAATTGGCGTTTACGCCTTTTGCCCCCCCAAGTATTGATATTGTCTCGGAGTTTAGGTGTTTGTGGTGCCGTCGTTGTTTCCAATTTTCATAATGATGTTGTCTAATACCTGTATAATATGTACATATAAATATATATATTGACGTATAATCACATGTGGCGTTATGATAACAAGAGTACCTACGTTTTGTTTCAACCAATTATAATTATGTTAAATAACTATAGGGTTCTTTTTGTGTTACCTTGTATCGTTAAGTGAATAAATATTTATAACTTTGAGAGTCAAAGGAACAATTGACGAATACCGAATATAAAAGTGTTTTGTTTTGTGCTTCCAGTCAAAATTTTTGTACGTAACATTGAGGATTGGTACGAGTCATAAATAAATTTAAATAGGTGCTTACGCAAATGTCATAATTTATGTAAGTAAATAATAACGTTTATTGAAGCCGGTCGAATTTTTGCTTCTTTATTTTCATTGTGCAAGCGAGCCCTGCAAGAGCGATGTTGTGTAAAGAAACTTCCTTTTTTAAAGTTTGTCACACCACGGTTTCTCTGATCGTGCTCTTCGGTTAAGTCCGCGTGGTACGAGCGTGAGGAAACTTTCGACAAAGTTTCGACTATTTTCGGGGCGTTACGACATCCCCGCTTTTGCGAAAGCGATTGCGACACGGTCAACACCACGAACATCGAAGGAATTGACATTGTCGATTCTTCATTTTTTTTATATCATGGTATGAGTTAAATACAAATATTGTATAGGGAAGTACCGCCACCTTACCTATTTCTGCCGCTAAGAAGTAATGTGAGCATTACTGCGTTCCGGTTTTGAAGGGTAAGGGGTGCTGGCGAAATTATAGGTACATGGGGCTTGTCCACTTGCGTTTTAAAGCTCTGAGTGGCACTGCAACTGTTATGGACAAGCGTGTCGCTTACCACCAGGCTTAGTCGCCCCGTCACGTGGTATTATAAAAAAACAATGGAAATGAAACTATTGTTCCACAGGTCCCACGCCCTTTACGTGTATGTCCACGTGACCTGGCTGTAAAAGGCCCGAAACGTTGGTTTGTTTGAAAAACAAACACCTATGCGTGATTTAGATTCGACAATATAGTTTAATTTACGAAAGAAAAATTTTAGACATCCAATCGAATGGTTGTTTTAGTTAAATATTTATAGTACATGAAGGACCAAGTGTCTGAAATAAATCATTATTATTATTAAAACGTAAATAAATAAGTAAAAATATTTCGAGTTCTTAGGTTTTCGCGATTGTTACACATAGGAAATGAAACTATTTTTCCGGATTTAAATCGCGTATATTTGTTTTTTCAAACAAACCGACGTTTCGGGCCCTTTACAGGTCCCATGGTCACGTGGACATACACGTAAAGGGCGTGGGTCCTGTGGAACAATAGTTTCATTTCCATTGTTTTTTTTATGATACCACGTGACGGGGCGACCAAGTCTGGTGGTAAGCGACACGCCTGTCCATAACACTCAACCGTGACCATGGGACCTGTAAAGGGCCCGAAACGTCGGTTTGTTTGAAAAAACAAATATACGCGATTTAAATCCGGAAAAATAGTTTCATTTCCTAAGTAAAAATATCTTTTTCTCAGATTTCAAAAACCATGCTTTCGATGGTTTATTAAGACACATCATACTATCTAACTTTTCTTTTCATTCGGCGAAAGTATCTTAGGTAGGTGCTCTCAGCCATCCTCGCCAACCCTTCAACTTCTCCTTGTTAAAATTTAATTAACTCGCGATTTTTGCATTGTTATACTCTACAAATGTAGAGTTTACGATTTTAAACGTTATAGTTATATACTTTAGTACTTTTTATGGTTAAAATAAGTGCGCGTTTGACCTCCATTTCACCTGATAGAAAGTGACGACGAGGTCGACGATATACATTATATGCATGCACAACTAAATGATGCCTATTCTAGTGATGTAAGAAACCTGTGCTTCTAATTCTGCAACTGCGGAAATTCCGCACGCTTTTTCACACCTGTTTCCGCTTTGCGATGGGGCGCGTGGGTCTTAACAGTTTTGTGTTGTGTTAAGAGTGTAATTATTTTCATAATAAACAAACACAAGCCCTGTTCGGAACTATTTCATTGCGATCTTTATATTTAATATTTACACATCCGCTTCCAAATCCGTTTCCGTTTCTACAAATATTTACTTTTAACATCTAGTAAGAGTAAGAGATGGCATTTCAGATAACATTAAAGCAACAGCAATTACTAAATTAGGTTACTTCCATTTTTATTAATATGGAGTTTTGCAAAGTAATACCTGAATCTATAATTTATTTTAACATCTGGTTTCATTTCTGTTGAAGGTTAAATCGTATAAAATAGCTACGCTTGTGTTGAATATTTTTTGAGGCAGTTAATTTTGCCACTCTCCCCCGCATAAAATTAATAAAGTAAATGACATAAGCGCCACTACAGTCGTAAACACCACCACCAAAATTATACCCGACTTTTGTCCGTTCCCACTTGTTTGAGGCGTCCTCATGATTTTTTTATGATACCCAAATGTCGGAACGACCAATTCGTAGGCCTGGTGGTAAGCGACGCGCCTGTCCATAACAGTTGCTGCAGTGCCACTAAGAGCTTTAAAACGCAAAAGAATGAGGGGCACTGCCATTGCGCCCGTCGCCCTGTTGATAAGTCCCATGTGCCTGTAAATTCGCCGGAACGCATTAATTACTGCTAGGCGACAGAACTAAGTAAAGCGGCTAAGAACTAAGTACTTCCCTGAAGTACCAGTAGTAACAGCATAGTAGTAGAACAAAATTGTTATTTTTAAATTTATTTCATGACCTTGGATGCAATTTTTTTTTTATTAATTTATTTCTGGCCATGGAAACAAAGTCCTTCAGCCGAAAACATAAAAATAAGTTTTTCTGTAAATATGGCCGCCACAAAGAGGATAGGCAATTTGAGGCGGCGCGGCGTGCTTGGATTGACTCGGGATTCCTTAGAACGGGCCGATACGGGTATTTTAGTTCGAGATTCGTATAATTTCGCGTTTTAATCTTCGATTAAGGCACAATAGCACTATCCTATTCCACTTTAAACTAGATTTCACAAAATAATTGAAAGTCAAAATAAAAACGACACTTTTCCCTCCAAAAGGTCCAGAGCGAATCTCCCCTTGGATGCAAACTCCTTCTGTGTTGCCACTGCAGTTTTATGTGTCATTCATTTTATTATTGAGATTGTAATGAAAAGATATCTTTATGTCACTTCGTTATAAAAAAGATAACGAGAGCACGAAAATGAAACTCATTAGTCACCAAGGCTGGTTAGGACAAAACATTATCCGAATTGACGATTACTTAATTGACTTCAAATCCACATACCACAAAGTTCAAGGTCCGACCCGATAGTTGTAATCGTTGGCTACTTGTTATGAATGTTGTCTATGTAGATCCAAACCAACTGTTGCTTATTTTATTGTCGACAAACACAACAGACGAACAAAGTTAATAGTGTACAGAATACAAAGGTTTTTTTTCGTAAAATAAAAACAATGAGAATATAATATATTAAAACTAAATTGATTAAAGTCGAGTACGTCAAGCTGGATCGTTCTCATCGTAATAAGAATAGAGTTAAATTTAAATTCAAGTTTCAAGTTTGTGCTCTTGACCCTGCACACGTATCAAGTGCTTATAGTCCTTGTATTTTTTTACCGCTTAAAACATAATACACAACAATATTTCTAGTCGCATTTTAAACTGATTATTAAATGTCGAGATTTTTCTCCACCATGATATTCAATTGTTTTTTTGTGAAACTTACTCCACTAGTTTGTTATAATTATTAATAAAAGATCGAACATTTCGATCCGGCTGGATTCGAACCAAAGTCTTTTAGCAACCTTACGTATTTTTCTATATGCTTGTTACAGATCTTTATTTTGGTTTTTAACGACTTTTTTGCCGTGGCGCCATCTGTGTGAAATCTATTTCATAAAAGTACACTGAAATGAAGCTGTTTTTTATTTAGTTCCGAAAAATTAGTTTAATTTTTTCCATGACCGGACGGTTCCCATGCTGGTCTGCCACACAGAGGTCCGGATTTGATTCCCGGGCCGGGAGAAATATTTGTATGGCCTACATTTATTTCTCTCGAGAGTTTAGTGTAATTTGGGTGTATTTTCTTTCTTTCTTAATTTATGGTTGTCTATGTCCGTGGCATCCGCGATACAGGATTTTCCTAGTGCGGGGCTGTGAGTATGTGCGCTATTATTATTGTCAATAATAGCTATAAAAATAAATATCTCTCTTTCTCTCTTTCAATTGGTATAGAATGGTCGATACCATATTACTTATTCATTTATGTCATGTATCACCACGAGAGTTAACGGAATTAATTGAAAATTTCCGGAAGGATTGGGGCTACAATGAGGTGACAAATGTAATTCAGCGAATCAATTTATTTTTAACCGACTTTAATAAGGAGGAGGTTCTCAATTCGTCCGTATTTTTTGTCACGCGATTACTACCATGTTTGTGAACCCATTTCGATGATTCTTTTTGTATTGGCCACATTGAAATTTGAATAAAATATTCCACCTCTAAGGGTAGCAAATTAGGGAATCCGTTTTATCATTTTCATGTATATGCAAAGATTTCAACAAATCTTGGCATATACATGAAAATGTACAAGCAAAGTTTTGAAAGCGGTTTGTTTAATAAAAAAAAAGTTGTATTTATTATAAAAATACTCCATTAGTTTATTATTGTTGATAGAAAGATCGACGACAAAAAAAAATGTTTTGAACCGTCTGGACACGAACCAGTGCTTGTTGCCTCAACGTGGTTGCTCTTACCAACTGAGCCACGGATCGAGCCAGCAGAACTTACGAATTTATCTATGCGCTTGTTCTTCATATGAATAATAATAAATATATAACGGCGCGTTATTAAAATAGTTGATTGCTGATTATCGAGATTCGAGTACTTACTTACTTAGTTTAGTATGATTTCAGATTAATCTCTACTGCATACGCAATCCCTAGAATACGTGAGCTTACCGATGTTGCTACTGCTAGACTAGTTTACTTTAGTTACTTCCGTAGTATAATGTCCTACGGGATTCTCATGGGGGGTAAAGGATACAAACTATACAAACCATATTTGTATTGCAAACACGAGCGATTCATTCTGTGTACCGTTTAGCATGTCGGATTTCTTTCAGATAAAAGTTTAAGGAGACTGGTATCATGACTGTGGCATCACAGTACATTTACTCAAATGTTTTGTATGCCCGTATAAATATACGTACTTTCGTCAAGAAAGAAGATATCCATAATAAACACTAAGAACTAAGTCCAATTTCATGGTACCACGTTTTCGTTTAACTAAGGCAAACGATTTTTTTATGGGGAACTTATTACCATTTCCTAAGTTTAAAACTTACATTAAAAGTATTTTAATTGAAAATTCGTATTACCAAATTGTAGACTACGTGTTGGATAAAGACGTATGGAAAGACAACGTGAGTTTAGATTCCACACAAATATGATTCAAAATGTATTCTATAGCACTTAAGTTTATTTGAAAAGAGCAATCCCTAGAGTCTCTTGCTCGTTCTTCTCAGAGAGGTCAGCGTAGTGAAGGAGCAGTAGCTTAAAAAATGACGTTTTCAAGTGTAAAAATTTTACATAGGGAGTAAATGATTATCTGACTTTGACTTTGACCCGCTAAATCAATGACTGTGGTTATTATTATTTTAGAGTGGGTAACACCGAATGTAGTTGTGTCAGTTTTTCGGCGAAAAGAAGAAGTTTGACAGGTCACCCGTTGTCATGTGCACTTATAAACCCATTGGCTCTAAATTTCATTAATTTGACGTTATTATTCATCGCCGGATTAACGAATTAATAACAAAGAATGAATAGACCAATTATCAAATAATTCTTGATACAATAAGTGACGAGGGAGTTTCCCTCAACGTTTCCTCTTACGTCTTCCAGATATCCATAATATTAACCTTAGAAATAAGTCCAAACTCATGGTAGCACGATTTCATTTAACCGAGGTAAACTGTTCTTTTGGGAACTGAATACGTTTTTACAATAAGATTCCGCAGTGTATATTAAGATTGTAATTTCCTAAGTTTAAAAACTACATTAAAAATACTTTGATTGAATAGTCATATTACAAACCTGAAGACTATGTGTTAGATAAATACGTATGAAATGACGACATGGCTCCAGATTCCACATAAGTGTATTCCATAGCATTTAAGTTTATTTAAAAAGTGCAATCCCTAGAGTTTCTTGCTCGTTCTTCTCAGGGAAGTCAGCGTACCTAGTGAACGAGCAGTAGCTTAAATGTGACGTTTTCAAGTGTAAATTTATTTTACCTATGGAATAAATGATTCTTTCACTTTGTTTTACTCCGACATATATAAATATTTAGGTACGTGTATTATTATTAATAACAATAATGAAGACTTCAAGCTACTTGAGGTTTCCGGAAGGACAAAGCCCGGACCACATGTGACGTAGCGACAGCACAACGGTATATCCGTCACGATGGCTGCATAGTTTAATAACCATTACGTGTTTAACTCCCGTTTTACTCGTTCCTTCCTTGGAACTTGGTCCGTACGAGCCGTGGAAACATCTGGGTAAATTGTTTATGGCCTTGAATCTAAGAGCCTGTGCTGTAGGCTTCGTCAGGTAGACACAAATATAAACCAGCAACAGGCTTCGTCGCATAAAAATTAATAATACAATTCCCCAGACTTAGTTAGTTAGTTTAGATCCAGAGCGTGGATCTAATCTCCTAAAGCCTCTATCTCTAAGCCGACGACCAAACTCCCTGATGAATTTGATCCAAATTTAGTTAAACTAAAAAATAGCGTCGACTTACCCTTTTACAAATCCCGGAACTTCTCGGAGATGATTATATTTGAATGTTCGTATTATTTATTGAAATTTTAGTACCATGGCGACAAATTATTATTTCCTATTAAACTATTTGCTAAAAAATACTGTCACAAAAAAAATATTGTAGTTGTGTTTCTTAGGTACTTACATTTGTTTACTTAGATATTTAAAACATAAACAATAGATAACCTATATTATGGACTGTTTAGAAAACAAATGAGCATTGCCTGCGTGCGATACGTTCACGTTTCCCGTTTTTTTTTAAATTTTTTTTTTTGGTAATTTTATTTGTTTTTTACTTTTCAGACATTGTGTTTTACTAGCTTAGAATGATAAATACATATAAATGTTTTTTGTACATAAACCAATATCTTCGATTTGTTAGATTTTCGTAACTTTAACTTCTTTTAACTTTTTATCCGGAGATAGAAAACATTTGTCGATAACGATAAAACGTTTAAAAAAGTATAGTATCAACTGTAAAAACAGTATTTAATTCTATTTGACCATTTGGCAAGTTGTTAGTGCTATTAGAATATATAAAACAAAAAAGATACTTATTCATACTAAGGCGACCCAACCTGGTGCTCACGCCACTACACCTCCAGTCTGCTGTATCGCCTACGCGCAGATGACGCACGTTTTACGAACGCGCGTTTCCGGAACCACTGAATTTGTGAACGGGTTTCTAGCTGACTGAATCGCGTTAACACGCGAGTAAAGGTTCTAATTAACCCCGATGTAGTATACATGGGCACAGAGAAGGATACTTAGGTGGTTGGCATATTTAGAGAGTCCTCAAAAGTTGATGAGGGCTGACAAACTCAAACTTAGGTATCACGACCCAATTGAGGACGTACTAAAGAAAGGCCAGGTCAAGAGTACTTTTAACCGACGAGCTTGTATGAAAGATTTCACGACATCGGTGGCCCAATGGTTTGCACAGTTGGCGCTGGATGAAAAGGTTCCGGGTTCTATTCAGTAGCAGTAGAGCGCATGAGTTCGTTAAGGGAAGTACTGCCACCTTACCTATTTCTACCACAAAGCAGTAATGTAAGCATTACTGCGTTCCTATTATGAAGGGTACGGGTGCTAGTGAAGTAACAGGCACAGGAGACTTGTCAACTTATGTCTCAGGGTGGCGGGTGCAGTGGCAGTGCCCCTTCGATCTTTGTGGTTTAAAGCCTGAGTGGTACTGAAACTGTTATGACTAGGCGTGTCGCTTATCACCAGGCCTACGAATTGTTCGTCCTGCCAGAAAAAATCCCGTTAGCACCAATTTGCGAAATGAACTTCTCTAAATTGTATTATTAAAATTTTTTGGGAATTAACTCCACTGGTTTTTATTATGATTAATTATTACAAAGATCGAACACATAGAAAAACTTTTTCGACCCGATGGGACTTGAACCCACGACCATAATGCACCGTAGTTTTGCTCTTACCAACTGAGCTACGGGTCAAGTTATCGAGTTGTCGAAATTTTACTATGACATGACATCTAGTGAGATATTTTGGAATCTTCTTCACCGCAGCTCTCTTCTTCTCTAAGTGGATTCTGCAGCTTGATTTTGATTGCCTCTTCCAATCGGAAACTGCGTCTCTTCGAGGCGCAATGTTGTGATTCACAACTGGCCGATCGGAAACTTTGACATTTCAAATCGGAACAATAGTTGATTTAACTCACAAATTAGAAAGGAATAGTAGGAATCAGGTTCATCTTCTCGCTCGGAAACCCATCTAATTTCGGGACTACCCCATCTGTACGGGTCAATGCACATTATTGTGCAACTGACAATATGCAACGTCGCACCCTACATTGTGCACGTGCAATACGTATAAATTATAATTTTCAGTACAATAAAGTTACTCCGTGGTATCGGTCGAGTATTATTTCTACAGCATCTTTGACATCTCCCTGCATCATCTCGCTGATATCACCTGACATATTACTGTACGAGAAAAGCAGCTCGTACATGTTGGTCCTTCGAGCCGGATATGAACCAGCGACCTATGGATATAATTTTTTTTTTTTTACCACGGAGTAACTTTATTGTACTGAAAATTATAATTTGTACATATTGCACGTGCACAATGTAGGGTACGACGTTGCATATTGTCAGTTGCACTATAATGTACGTTGACCCGTACACCATCGGTTCGATTCAGATTTTAATCAAAATCAGCATGCTGCTCTGGGTGTTCATAGTACAAGGAGTTCCTTAGTTTGAGACCAGTTAATTGGAGTGGTTGTCGGCACATTCTTTATATAAAAGTATGATACGTATGAGTGAGATGAATGTGTGTCAGAAGCGTAGCAAACGGAACACCTTCGGTTTCTGCCTTTACTGATGGAAAAAACAGGCGTGAAGTCATTAACCTACCAATGTGAGTACATATGTATTTACGTACAGTGAACATTAACCCGGTTTCCAGCTAGCAATGAAAAGTTTACAACGATATCAAAGATAAGAAAATAGCATAAAGCGTGGCAAAAAATACTTATCATAAATAGACATAGGGGAAAGGTGTACCAGATGATCCCCTTAAGGGAGAATGGTGGTAGTTTAAAAGATATTCAGCTTAAAGCGTTGAATGATAGAAAATTTGTCTATTTACATGTTGTCTTACTAAAAACGTTTTATTTTTTGATCTTTCATTATTATATTTGAACATTTTTAAAACCCTACTAAAGAATCGTCTTCGATCGTCCGAGATGATCCCCTGGGAATGGGCAAGATGATCCAGGAGATCATCCCCCTATTTAGGAAAATTTCTAAGTATTGATAGAAACAAATGAAAACAACAACTTTTTAGGCTTAACAAAGTCCTTACTTATGTAATGTAGGTATATGAAACAACAGTTACGGAACTTCGAGAACAAATAATCCTAATCAATTAATATCTTACAGGTACCTAAGGGTGGGCGATATTGTTTTTGACATTGACAAAATATCTTGTTTCAATAGCCCATACATCCTCGTCTTCATATCTTTAATGTACCTACTTTACGAGCTGGATTTCCTGTTTAACACATCTGATGAAAACAGTTTTTTTTTCACCTAAATATTTCATTGAACCAACAGACCCTTTATTTTTACCGTCTTTTTAATGGCATAACGCGTACCTACTGCGAACTGTTTACTTGCCAATCTATGTGGCATCCTACTGTTTACGCCTCTAGTTCTTTAGATCATAATCTTCCGACCACCCACCACGATTCGTTTTTCTTTTATAATTACGCGGCCTGGTCTAAAATAAGAAAAAGCATTTATACGCAATACAGAAATCCAGTCCTCTACTATTTTATTCTTATTGCAAGCTATTTAATTGAGAGATTTCAGTACTTAGAAAAAATACAAATTAAAAATAGTACATTAACAATATATACAGCACAAGTTAATCCCCACGGATCATCACACCAAAACCATAATCATGCCCCAATTTACTTATTTTTATTATTTTTTTTAAGCAAAATAACCTGTATATTGTCTACTGTTACCATGCCATTGAAAAAGTAAATAGAGCATTATACAAAGCAACCAACACAAAAATTTTGCCTAAGTTTTTAATCAACTTTACCTTAGATCAAACTCACACAATTTTTGTTCTTTTCCACAAAAATTAACTCGTCACCCACATCGCTATTACGAATTGACTGACGAGAGGGCACATTGAGGCCTACATTTTACTGAAGAAAATATCTAGATGACGTTACTAGTTTCGCTACAATTCATCATCAATAAATACATCAATTTAAAGAAAGGTAAAAACCATAGACGTAATTATTTTAATGGCTTATGGTATAGGAAAAAAAGTAAATGCGCTACTATTAAATGGGCTTTGTTTTATGGTTGTGTAGGTGCCTGCATTAAATACCTTCCATAATCATGAATGGCAGTCGCTAATAGTCACGAAGATTTTTACCTATGCCTTCATTTTAATATCCTATTTTTTTAAGATCGTTTTATTCATTGATCATTTATCTAGGGACTTCTCACGGGTTCCCATATCTAAGCTCTATGTTCCATCATTTAATTATATTTTGTACTTATTGGTAGATAATACACAAAGAGTAAGTAATACCTCTCTCTGAAATACCGGAATATTCAAAAGTGTAAGGCAAATAATCAAAACAATGTAGAGTTCGAGTTCTTTATTTTTTATTTTATTTACAAAAACAAATACACGTTTAACGAACTCGGTTCCCCAACAGTTTACAATGTGGGCGCTGGATGAGGAGGTTCCGGGTTCGGTTCTCGGTGGGACCAATTGAGTAAGTGGGTAGTACCTTTTCCAAAATAAAGTTAAAGTTGGCATAGCGTCTGCCACGTTTGCTAGGAGACGTCGTTTCGAATCCGGCCGGATCGAAGGAAGTTTTTCTAAGTGTTCGTATTAATAATAAATCTTTGTATTAATAATTACAACAGACTAGTGGAGTAATTTCACAAAAAATACTTGAATATCAATTAATATATATAATAAATTAAATAATAAACTTTATTCACTACTGTGGCGACGTATTTACTAAATCAAATGAAACTAACACCATATTATATTAAACCACTTAAAAATAACAAAAATAATGGAAGCAACTTACAACTCGACATAGAACTAATTGAATTAGATAGTTTTGGAAGTCATGGCAGTGGAAAAACGCTGGCTTCTTTAAACAGGAGCTACAGCTCTCTAACAATAAGTTTATCCTTCAGAACCAATGACGAGTATGTTTATTATATTCGCACGAACACAAAACAGGCTGCCTTAACCTACTTTTTGTCCAAGACGAAATATAGAACGAAATATTACAAGGTAAGAAATGTGTTTGTTTATGCACATTTCTATCTCCCAAATGAATGATTTAAAATAACGGTTTTCGTTAATAATTTTGAAGTGTACCAGAGATAGCTGTTGTATTAGTGTTATATTGTTTCAATCTGCCCGTGAGCGAAGATGTAGATAAAGCCCATCGAGTATGTAACCAGAAATAGAGACGAGCCAAATAATTACGGTGATAACTGCGCGCCGATTGGCGAGCCCGAATTTGAAATAATTGACAGGTGTCGTCAACTGTTAAACTTCAAATCGACCAGTTTAACTTGAGCTTTGCTATAATGGATGAAAATTGAAAAATTACATATTAAATTACCGGTGAAATGTGATTCAGTTTGTTTTCTAATTAGATGTTTTGCTGTTTTCCCACACCACCGAATGGAACATTTGTTAGAGATATGATCTTTGTTACAATAAATACAGAATATTTTTGGAACATACGGAGACGTACGCACAGGTCAGTTGTTGGCGCTGTACTATTTCGGCTTTCTAATTTGTGATTTCAGCGCAAACGAGAGTTGATATTTAAAAATGATATCAGGCCCATTTGCCTGATGACTTGCCAGGGATGGATGTCCCTTATTTCGTCTCTATTTCTGGTTATGTACTCGATGATAAAGGCTGAGGGGATTATAGTGTGTTGTAAAACACTTTTTTTACAATAAAATACACGCACTAGTTTTTAATATCTTTTTATTTCTCTTACCAATTTTACATGACGTTCGAAGAAGCTATCTTCCAAAAAGTGACTGTCATATTGTTATTATCAAAAATCGGGTACAGCCCAGTTTGCAATTTTATTTTCTCGTAGAATATTTGTTTAAATATTTAAAAATTGCAGATTTTACCGTTATCTATCATTATTAGGGTGGCTTCAGGCGGCGCCTCATCACTGCGACCATTAATTGATGTATTGTGATCACCACTAATTACAGTTCGGAGCCAAGGCCAAAAACATTAAAGAACTGAAGGAACTGGAGGACTTTCCTGACTCCGACAGTTTTTATGTCCTTTTGTTGTGGCCTGTGCCTTGTCAGTATGGAACTCGTACAAGAGTTTCATCCGCCTCGTGGCAGAATCTACACTCTCTATTTTCTCTCTGCCCAATATTTGACATGTGGTTGTTCAAGCCACAATGCCCTGTTAAGGCTCTAAGTCAGCATTCTGCCATTTCTGTCCAGGGACAGAGCTTCCCTACCGTGTTTGGCACTGTATTCAGCTATCAGGGTTTTGAATACCCTTAGTCTGCAGCCACAAGTCTCTAAAAACGTGTATGCTCTCAGCAGAGTGAGCTTTGCCAGGTTGTGTGCTATCATGACCAATGAAGGCCTCTCTAGTACTAGCCTTTGCCAATTTTGCGCTGCCTCATTATCCTCGATGTCAGAGTGACCTGGAACCCAGCGCAGGACCACAATCCTTCTCCTTCTTCTTTCTTTGAGTTCTCTACAATGCTCGATGTTTAAACTGTGGCTTCACTATCTGAGTTAAAGTAAAAATATTGTAATGATAAACGTATTGAAATGTATATTTACAAAGAGCAACCCCTAGAGTTTCTTGCTCATTCTTTTCAGGGAAATCTACCTTATGAAGGAGCAGTAGAGTTTGATAAATATACTTGTCTATTATTGCTCGTTAAGTCTCTAACTATTTTTATTCATATGGTTTAGGGGCCGTTGCTTCTCATTCAGTATTTTATAATCAGCTACTAACAAGTGATTTATAATTATTAACTGCCTCTGTGGCCGAACGATTACCATGCCGGACTGCCACGCAGAGGCCCCAAGTTCGATTCCCGGGCCGGGAGAAATATTTGTATGGCCTACAATTATTTCTCTCGTGAGTTTGGGTGTAATTTGTGGTTGTCTATGTGTGTGTCCATGGCACCCGCGACACAGGGTTTCCCTATGGGGCTATGTTGAGTGTGTGCGTTATTTATTTATTTATAATTTTGCAAGTTCTTTGCGGTTCATGTTTTTTCTTAAAAGAAAGCGCAATATGTTGTGCGGCGACTGTTGCCACTTGCCACCTACGTATAAACCCGTCAAAGGGATTGCAGTAGATCGGTTAGATAGAGAATTACTTTAAATTGTTTTGTATTGTAATGTAACGACAAAAGAAACTGAGGTACTGAAAATGTTGAAGAGCATATGGCGCTCTATACACTGGCCTTCCACGATCATAAATGAACACGTCGATACCTCCAATAAGCACTACGCCAACTTAATTTTCGTATTTTGTTCTTTTTTCCAATTTTCTTTTTTGTTTCTTTATTTTTTTTTCACAAAATTTGGGGAGCACAATATTAGTAAATGAATGCGGCTTTTTACAAAAATAACAGAAAATGACCAAAAAATAAAGATGGCGTATTCATTGGAGGTTTCGATACGTTATTATAATTTATTTTCAATGTAGGTATTCCTTACGAGCTGTAGTACCTCGCAACCGTTCTTAAAGCACAGTTGCGCATGCGACGCGGATATGACGGGGTCAATGGTTCTCCTTGCCGTGGTGTTCACCTCTACCGACCTCATTTGTTCTGCATATGATTAAAAAAAGAAAATAGCGTTTCGTTATATTTGTCCACGTCGTGCCCCATCCAAAGTAATGGCAGGTAAACCGACCATGTGCTAATAATGGTCATTAGTAAGGAGATAATTAAAATAAACGGCCGCGCTTGTGTTATTGTGTACATATATTGACCTTGAGAGTACGCACGTAGGTATTTAGCCGAACCTAACTAAACTTGACACGTTAAATAAATCCGTAGTTTTTTTATTTTATTTTTTTAACCTAACCTAACTTCTCGTTTAAATAAATCCGTATAGAGTTTTCTTTATTTTCGATTTTTCTTCATAACCTAATCTAACCAAACTTGGCTCCGTAAATGAATCCGTATAGTTTTTTATTTTGGATTTTTTTGTGCGAGCTACTCGACCACGGAGGTTGTTACAATCGGTTCACAAATGTCGCATAATCTATAAAAAAATACTGTCGCATTGAGAATTTCCTTCTTTTTTGAATTCGGTTAAAAGGTATCAAATGGACTACATTAGGATTTCCTTGGTGAACGAAGACTAAAGAGGTCCATGACTCTTATAAGTAATCGAATACAGGTTGAACAATTTATAAGTGAGTGAGGTTAACGACTTGCGATTGTCCTCCAAGACCTTTGTTTGGTTTATTTTTATATTAATATATTATGGTTTTCCGTGTTTTGAGATTGAAGCATTGGCGAGTTGCTGCGTGAAATTTATTATTTTTAACCAACTTCAAAAAACGGAGGAGGTTATACGTTCGGCTGTATGTACGTTTTATGCTTTGAATAATAACGCATAGAATGATAGTTTCATATCAAACGTACTGTCACAAGTGAGGCAAAAATCAAATTCATGTAGGTTAGTTTTAGTAGCAGGTTAATTTTCGGTTTTAGTGAATATTTATATAAAAATACAAGTTGAAACGCGTTACTTCCTTGTGGAATGTGATGTTAGTATCTATTTTATGTTTGCCTGACGTATTTTTACACTCATTTACCGCACGTTTCGTCATTTTTAGCTAAAATTCTTGAGCTGTTCGCGGTGCAAGTTGACCTTGAGCACTGAAGGCCCGCCCGCTCGTGTAGGCCCATTGGGCGCGCTTCAATTTGCCTCACTTAGCGTGTGCGGACTAGGTTTCTATGCGTTATTATTCTAAGGTTTTAT